>NC_045158.1:10435222-10472722 GCF_900700415.2 Clupea harengus | reverse complement strand
CACTCTGAGACAAGGCAAAGAAGAGAAGCTTCAAGCATAAATAGCGCAAATAGTTTTAAAACGTACTGTAATAATCATTTAAAAAAAAAAAAAAAACAATATTAAAACATACGTAAGGAATACATCATGGGTGCATAATGAGTAACAGATAATGTTAAAAGTTTATCACAAAATTCAGTGTAGACTTGCTTTCCATAACTGTGACTTACAGAAGGAATGGTGACCATTAAGTCGACAGACACTCGTGGTTTAATGCAGGTGCCCAGAGGATAGCTGCCAATCATGGCCACAGAGGTAGGGGGCTCCATGTGGAACTTTCCTTTGGTCGATTCGGGGACAAGGATGAACGGCACCTCCACGTTTGACAGCCAAGTTGTGTCACTCAGCTGAGGATGAGAGAGGGCAGAATGACACTAGTCTTCCAGAAGCCTGCTGCTGTTAAAAAGCTTTGCAATGGGCCGAACACACAGTCACGATGTACTGACCTCGACCACAGGGGTCTCTGGTACAGAGTGGAGAAGCTCAGTGATCTTCAGCACGAAGGAGTCCACCATTCGCTTTTTGTTCTCACTTAAAACCACCTCCTTCAAGAGTTCCTCCATCTGATCATGTGAGGGTAAACAACTAATTAGCAAAGCAATATCACCACAGACTACACAAGTATGACATCAAAGATACACACTGCATGGCGATGTAAAGTGTAAATTGGTTTACAGAATCAAAAGAAACGGCTCAGTGTTCACAAAACACACATGGTTTAAAATGTGATGTACATAATGTATAGACTCCCAACATGACAAAGGTAGGAGTGAGCCATATCCATCATATTCCCAAACTGACCTGCATCTTGAGCAGGCTGCAGTGAAACAGACTCTCGGTCTCTTTCAGCTGGTTCAGCTCCTCCGGAGTGGGAGCTTTGTATAATTCCTTATTAGACACTTTCAATGGTCGAACGAGGGCAGTAGTGGAAGCCTTGTTCTTTGAGTCGCTCTTAAGCGCTTTCGTCGGCCTCTCGTCCCCATCTTCACTGCGATTCGGCTCAATGGACTCCGTCTCGACATGGCATGTAGACTACACACAAAAAACAAGCTCGCATAACTACAGGGAAGCTCTAACGTTAGCTTGCATTAAATCGAAACACAACCTTTTCGCTCAGTGCACTGTCATCTCTTCCTTCAAAATATTAACGATGTTATCAATAAATCAAAATGAACTAAAGCACGAGCTCAGAAACAGGCTTAGACTAAACTGACTTACGTAAGTAACGAAGTTTATTAACACACACACACAGGCCTGTCAAAACGCGTAAGATATATTAGTGTCTAAGTCCTCCACTGTGTATTGCCAACAAACATATGGCACATGATGAATGGCTCAGTTAGCTAAATAATCTGAATTGAGTTTTTACCATGCTATTAAATATCAGGCATGCTAGCAATAGCTGTGGCTAAAAACTATGAGGTGTAACGTGAACTAGTCTCCAATGCCATAATGTGACAAGTATTTTACCTCACTGCCAACCTCCGTAGTTGTTTCTGCCACCTTCCTCTTCATTTTGATTGAAATTAATCACAAACACTGATAGAATACCTAAGAATTTGTACTATACAAAATAAACGTGCATGGGCAAAGCATTTCTCACATGGCCAAAGCAGTTCTCACATGGCCGGTAGCAGAGTGAAGCGAGCGACAATACCAAAAATTTCAATATGGCCGACATTCGTAATTAAAAACAAAATAAGAGTCGAAATGTATTTATTGGTTTTAAATTATGCAAAGACAAAAAATGAAAAATAATTAAATAAACTGTATGTGCTACCAAAGACACAATAAACGTAAATGTAGGAAAATACCACCCAAAAAGGGGGGGGGGGGGGGGGGGGGGGGGGGGGGGGGAATTGAAATTCCTTTTGTTTTAATACAAAGAGCCTACTAAGTGTGGTTCAGCTGAAAAAAGTAATTTGTTTCTCCAACAAAAATGTATTTACAAGAGAAAAGGTGTTCTGAGTAGACTGACACCTGCTGACACCTGAATCGACCTTTGTAGGTACTCCAGCCGAGTCATATACACTAGGCCTACACTAATCTTCTACTAATGAACTTCAAATTGTGTGGCTGAGAAAACAACACATTGTGCATAGAGATGAAATGAAATCCTTATAACAAGTACTTTAAATAAGTCTATAGATATTTAGGCCTGAATCGACCAGCAACACTTCCTTGTGGATAAAAAAATATTGTATATGCAGTATGTGTATGCTTGTGTAGACATGTATATTTTTAATAGGGAACACAATAATGGCACTCTGTAACTCTTTGCATTAGTAGTTCAGAAAGTACTGTGTATACTGATATTGTGATCTGAATCTCCTTTGTAGGTACCAGGGTATAATAACCTCAGTTGAGTCACATACTGTATACAGCGTACTATGTCTTTTTAAATATATAGACATTGAGGCCTGAATTGAGCCTAACAAAGAAGGCTCAGCAGAGAATGAACTTCCTGAGGTTGCTGAAGATGTTGAACCTGCCATGATGGTGCACTTTTACACTGCCAGTGTTGAGTCCATCCTAACCTGCTCCATCACCATCAGGCACACTGCCTCCACTGCCAAAGACAAGAGCAGACTGCAGCGTATCATTAGTTCTACTGAGAGGGTGATTGGCTGCAATTTGCAATCACTCCAGGGCCTGCGCGACCCCTGGGCCTTGAACTGAGCAGGGAAGATTATGGCTGACCCCTTTTGTATATAAAAAATGTCCCCTTGTCCCCATTGTACATTTAACCTATGTGTGCCACATAGCCAAGATAAATTCCTTGTATGTGGAAACCTACTAAGCAGTAGTCCTATTTATGATTCTGAATCACTTTTGTAGGTACCAGGGCATGCTAAGCCCCAGATGAGTCACATACAGTGGGCTTACAGTCTTCGCCTACAGATGTACAGTGCCCTCCCCTATGTCTTCCTAACTGATAGGAGTCAAGGGTTATTGACTTGGTTATTGGTTATTAAGTAATTGTCATGTGTTTACTTCTCTTTAATAGCTGTATCCTGGGGAAATGAATTGTTGTTTTTGCATGTGTTCACTAGCCGCACCACTATCATAAAAGTATGCGTTGTATGTATTTCTGTATGTGTGTGTGTGTGTGTTAACAATTTGTACTGCATAGTGACATAATAGGGGAAGTTCAACTCGCAACACTTTTCTGCCTATTCATATTTAACAGGCTCATTTTATTCAGTAAAGTTTGTAATGTTCTATGATTCAGAAGCAGTATACATAAAGCGCTTTTTATCAGCTATATGGCCCTTGGTGTGAAATTAATAAATTTCAGGATGACTGCTAAAATGACACCAGCACACCAGGCATATGCCGTGTAAACGCGGTTGATTTTCAAACAAACGTTTGAAGCGGACTTTTATTTTGACGCTTTTCACCACTATATTGTGTCTTACTGTCGCTAGCTCCACGGAACTGCCATGTTTACAGAAAGATTCGGATGTTTGGTGAAGACTTGTTACTTTGGGGCTACGACCTATACTGCCACCTTTCAGTCTGGGTGTAGAATGAATGTGAATATCTGTTTACAGTGAAGTAGGAAAATATGTGGCATCATCATTCTCAAGAAATTGTCTTTTAAATTAATAAATAACTAATCAAATAATGCAAGAGTTATTTACCGAAAATACTTTAAAACTTACAAAAACGTGATTTGCAACAAACAGTAGGGGCAGTAGTCTTCCGGGTGCGTACGCTCTAGTGCAATGCAGTGCAGTACCCGGACCACGAATCCAGGAAGAGAGAAAAATGGTTGCTGATGTAGAGGAATGAAAGAATCAGTGTCTAGGTCACGATTAAACTAAATGGATTGGACTTACGTTTTCACACACATGCGCTTTGTCATGGCTCATTGCTGTAAGTAAAGGCCAGGATAGAAACGTTAATCTTAATTGGTTGTTTTGGTTTTGTTGTGGGATAGCTAGCTACTGTTACAGCTGAAAATGTTAGAGGGTTCATCTGTATAACAAACAAGGTGATGTTACTCTATAACATAAACGAGATCGTTGAAAGCAGCGTTGCTGCAAACAGATAGTTATGCATATCAACATTTGGACGAGGGGTTGCGAAGATTAACATGTTGTGACACATACATATTTACCTTACCTTGCTACACTAGCTTTCTAGATCATTTATATGCAGCCTGCTACACTCTGCCTAATTAGTCAGGTGGTCTTGCACGTTATCTCAAAACCACACCAGAACGGTATAGCCAAGTCAGTGGTTTCGTGTCAGTTTTTGTGCATCGTTCATTCATTGCATTTCTTAAGCAACCTTTTCTGTGGGTTTCCTCAGGGACTTACTTCTAAAGGCAGATACACAAACATGACTTGGAACGTTGAAGAGAGTTGACCTCAAGTTCAATGATATAGTGCCCAACATCTAAAACAGATATTTCATGATGGAACACTACATTTAGTCACTCCCATTTTGCCCCAGTGTTTTACACAGTTTAATGCTCTAGTCAAGTCCCCTTTTTCCACTTTACCAAAGTGTGGTTCAAATAGTCCTCCATCAAAATGTTTTCTGCACTGAAGAAGTTGGTTGGCTCCGAGCCTGGGCCACCAAAAGAGAAGAACATCCCTGCAGGCCTTCAGTCAATGAACCAAAGCTTACAGAGGCGCTATGCAAAGGGTGTTCAGTACAACAGTAAGTAATCCTGCTCTGTAGTTCTGTTGTTCAAATGTGTGCTGATGATTGTGTTAATAGTGTAGAGAATTTGATCATAAACCATCATGAACAAGTATATGCAGGAGGAATGTACATTACATGTACTTCATACTCATGCATTTTTTTTCCTTTTCAAGTGAAGATAGTCATTCGTGGAGACAGGAACACGGGCAAGAGCACCTTGTGGCAACGACTTCAGGGACAGAAGTTTGTGGAGGAGTACATCCCTACTCAGGAGATCAAGGTCACAAGCATCCACTGGAGCTACAAAAGTATGTGGGCCTGGTGGTTGGGACAATCATTAAGTCATTGTAACCCTGCTGAATTATTTCATGAAATTTATAATATATTAAGTTAACATTCTCTTGTAGCAGGATATATTAAGGTGTTTTGTTGGCATTCTTGGACTTTTAGTGTTAGGATTGTGAAGGGATATCCTTCTCTCCTTCTGTTGAATAGTCAGAGAGTGTCATTTGTCTGCTGTGTTTGGCTTTTTCTCTGTATTTTTGCTAGTTCATCAGTTGTTTTGAATTTTATTTGATTTCATTTCCTCTTTTTGTTCAAACCATGCCTTTTCATTCATTTATCAAATTACATCCAAATTAGGTGCCAACCAAGGTAAATTAGTTTCAACAAAACTATTATTCTAGTATGTTGGTTTCTTCCTTAGAAATACCGCAGATTCTAGAACAGTAATGGTTAAAATTAAAATATTGTTTTTTGTGTGTTTGCTTTTGCTTACAATAGTGCTGTCCTTTTTATAGATATGAAAAATATCTATAATGAATATATGCAAATTAACAAACATACATACTTAGGTCAAGTAGGGTTGTTTTTTAGTTGCTTTATAGTCAGTTAGATTGAATGTATTAATTAGAATAATAGTGATTCGTTAGAAAAGCATGTAGGCTGTCCCTTGTTATTTTGTGAGCAGATGTCAACCACTAGTCTAGTGCATGTGACTAGAATTAGTAGTCAAAGGAATCCATTGAATTCTAAACCCCTTGGGGTGGAAACTAATGCTTTGATGATCTCACAATGCAGCATATTAACCAATCTAAACCTTTCTTCGTGTTTTTAATTGTCCTTAATTCTCTGTCCTGTAGCAACTGACGATGTGGTGAAAGTGGAAGTGTGGGATGTGGTGGATAAAGGTGAGTTTGCAGGGGAGAAGAGTTTACAATGTTGAGTTTGCTATGTAACTGTAACTGTAATGTCAGCCATGGGCATTTATCATAGACAAGCTAAAGACCATTAGATGACAATGTGTTGTCACTCTGTCAATGTATTGGGTGGCTCATGGCCATTTTATCTAGTTCTGATTCTGATCTGAAGATGCTGTATGGATGTTTAAAAATAATCTGTACTATTAACAATGGCATTTGTGTCTTCCTTTGCCTGAACGCATAACTCCTCAAGGCCAAAAATATCCTCTTCCTGAAGGTGTAGGTGAGAGTAACCGTAGTTTGTAGAGGTTTGACTGTGAGCTAACTGTGTTCAGTGGGTGTGTCTTTACACTATGCGCTGCCTGTGTTGTTTGACTGCAATTATTCCCTGGCCTGTTCATAGATGTTGCACAGTTGTGGCACAGCTGAAGTGCAGACAGAGCTTTTCTGTTCGAACTCTCTGTCTACACGACTTGAATTAAACAGTGGTGTTTTGTTGTGTTGGACCCTGTATATCTCTGCTATGGGCACAACGCGTAGGACTAATCTGGTCTGGTCAGCTGCTTAATTTGAATTCGCCCCCACACAAATCTAAACCCACGCAAACCAAAAATCCTGTGGAATCTTTCCTTGTATTTTAAGAAATTATGTGCTACTTAATTTCACAGGTGACAATCATGTGCCTCAAGGAAGTTCCACTTCAAAACAGCCACAGAGCGTATGTTTGCTAATGCATATGTATGACAGTGGTTATAATATGCAATATAATCCGAACAAGACTCAGTTTGACTGGACTGGTCATCTAATAATGTCATTTATTATGCATTAATGTCTGTTAATACTGCAGTTAGGCAAAAAGCATGAATGGCTTAAGCACCCCTCGAATTGCACCGAATAATGTCATAAGTGTAAACAGCTTTGCCAATGGCAAATTAAATGCATAACCGTTTTGCTGTCCATTGTAAGTATGAACAGAAAAAAAGATATGCTTTATTTTAGTTAAAATTGCTCTCCATGCAATTCAATGGTACTAACATTGTGTTTTAAGGTGATATTCATTCCCTTTTAAAATGTAATAAGTGAAATGAGTCTGTTTTACTGCCCCCCCCCCCCCCCTCTTCTGAAATGCAGGTTTGATGTGCAGATATTCTTGGCATTATTATTCTATTTTATTATTGGACCTTTGCATTACTGTTGTACATACAGCATTGAGAGAGTCTCTTTTGTCATTGTGACCCCTCCAAACCTCTTTTTATGCGTTTCCTTGTTTTTTTAATCTCCAAAGGAAAAGGAAAGAAGAAAGGTGATAACCTGAAATTAGAGAATGAACCACAGGAGGCAAGTATGGCAAGATACTGAAGGCCCGTCAGTTTCTTTAGTATTCTTAAAGCCTGTTTATTATCAACTGACGAATATCAATACTGATGATACATTTTTTCAATAGTTTATTTCTGAATGTATGAGTGTTCTGTCATTATTCCTATTATTGTAGCAATCAGACAATGAAGTGGCTTTGGATGCAGAATTTCTGGATGTTTACAAGAACTGCAACGGTGTGGTCATGATGTTTGACATCACCAAACAATGGTAATAACACGTGTTTACATGAACACGCACAATCCCTGTCAGTTATTCACGTCGTGATTAGAATCACACCACAAGTGTGCCTTCTCTGTTTGCAGGACGTACAATTATATTCTACGAGAGCTGCCAAAGGTGCCCCACCATGTGCCGGTGTGCGTCCTCGGCAACCACCGGGACATGGGCGACCACCGCATCATTCTGCCGGATGACATCCGCGATTTCATAGCGGGCCTCAACAGGTAAGGCGATGGATATTTCAGTGGCAAAGCTATAAGCCAACGCCAGCGTGGAGCGAGTCAGCAAGTTTGGCGTGTGCTCTTGTCTTTCTGCAGGCCGCGCGGCTCGTCTTACATCCACTACGCCGAGTCCTCCATGAAGAACGGATTTGGCCTCAAATACTTACACAGATTTTTCAACATTCCTTTCCTACAACTACAGGTATGCCCTCCTAGCACCTCAATCTACATACATCCCTCGACTCAAGCCCTAACCTAATGTTTAGTGATTTAGATCATGGTTTATTTTTTTATTGGCATGTTTGTTGAACCTTTACTCCATTGTGGCCACTTGAGCTGTGTCGTAAAAAAGCACCAGCACTGTCTTAAGGTTTCCTTAATTATTGATTGAGTTGGAGTGGAAAACAACACAGGTGATAAATGATCCTGCTGTAAGCCTAGAACCAGTAAAGACTCGAGTCACGTGCTGAGAAGATGAAACCAGTAGCGAGTCTATCAGTGGCCTCCTTATGTGTCGGCAGGTTATTTAATATGCTAGTCTGGATCCACTGGCTCAGGCTGATAGCCTTTGACTAAGGCAGTGCTAGAGTGAGTGGTTGCCTCGGGCACAGTCACTTGATTGTTCTTACGGCTGCCGCTCTGCTCTGCTCTGTTCTGTGCAGAGGGAGACTTTGCTGCGGCAGCTCGAAACCAATCAGCTGGACATTGACGCCACGCTGGAGGAGCTGTGTGTGCAGCAGGAGACCGAGGACCAGAACTACGAGATGTAATCCACCTTTATGTGTTCTGCTCTTTGAGTTTTCCGGCTTCAGTCCATTACAGTTGAATTTGCAGAGCTTTGATAAAGAAAAGTAATGCTGTATTTCTGCATTTTAATGTATGCAAGCTCACGGTGGTCATGTCTTTACTGATGGCAACTTGTTTATGTTGTCTGTGATGTGGATTGGCAGTTTCTTAGACATGACGGACTCCCGCGGTAAAGGGTACAGCTCCCCTGGCCGGGCCAACGGACAGAGCCCCTCCTCTGGGTCCCAGTCCCCCGTCGTCCCCCCGAGCCGGGACTCCGCGGACTCCAGCCCCGGGATTCCGCAGTCCCCCGTCCCCACCCAGGTGCAGCAGTCTCCCCCGTCATCCTCTACGTCCTCCCTGCCCGAGCCCTCCAGCGCTGCTGCGTCACCACCTCCTCCACCTGACCTCCAGGCTCCCGAGCAGACGACGCCCTTCCCTTCCCTCTCCACAGCCCCTCCCACCCCCACGGCCGCCCCTCCCCTGAAGCGTGGTATCATATCCCGGCTGTTTGGATCGTCTCCCGTCCCGGAACCTCCTGCTGCCAAACCAGGTGAGCCAGGTGGCTGCTATTCCTGATTAGCTCCCAAACTACTAAACGCTAACAGTAATGTGTAGATACCGTCACTGCACTGTGTTATGGCAAAAACTTTGTTATAACTTTTAATGGAAGTCAACAAAATAGTTTTAGATAGATAGATTTTATGGGTTAATGTTTGTGGACTGCAGGGTGTCAAATCTCTTTTACCTTGCCGGGGCATGCAGAGGATTTAGTTCCCCTGCACAGACTGGCACGAGAACTTCAAAGCGCCAACAATGGTCTTCACGGTCTACTTGGCATTGCTGTGGAACTTGCAGAGACAGGGATAAGCTACTTCTAGTTCTGAGTCAGATGTTTTCACCGAGTGGAGGCTTGCCTTCTTTTTGCCTCCGAGAAGCACTGTCAGCAGACTCCCGATCAATGGAAGCCATTGTACCAGCAATGCTTTAAAAGGAGAGGTTTCAGAAACGGCTCTCGTGTCGAAATTATTAGCTTTACTGCTGGATGGGTCCTCGGTTTGGCCTATTTGTATTATATGTAGCCTTATTTTTACGTGAAAGCAATGTCCATGTCCTCTCTAAAATTCCAGTCAGATTTAGGCTTGCTTGCCACTCACTCTTGAATACACTACTGAAATGTTGTCAAAATGTGTGATATTTATCCACTATGAGGAACAACTATGAAGTGGGAATAGAAATACAAATGCAACACTGTGCCATTTGTATGTAGACTAATACTGTAGATTTTGTATGATTACTATCCTCAGAGCCTCCTGCTCCGGTGTGTCCAGAGAAAGTTCAGAGTGTGGATGACTTTGTGCCAGATGATGGTCTGGACCGGAGCTTCCTGGAGGAGAGCATTCCACCCAAAGCCCGTGTGGCACCCCCACCCTCAGCCTCAGCTCCAGTGGACAGCGACAGGTATGGAGCACTGAGGACTTCACTGCTGAAGCTGACTAACCAAAGCAATATAGTAGTAATTAAAATATCTCCACCTTTGATATGCCTCTGTATTTATTATTTCAGCAGTGAAACATGTTTTGACTTATTTGTTAATGCTTGCAGGGAACCCGCTCACTATCAGATTTTTGCTTGTGCATAGCTCTGAGCTGTGGCATATATTCAGTTATTTTTGTTTATCCCTGCCAAAGTGATGGAGAGGGCCAAGGAGGAAACCCAATGGTGGCTGAGTTTCAGGACGACCTCGACCTCGATGACGTCGAGGCTGCCCCCCTCCCACCCCCTAGCGTCTCGATTCCCAGCAAAGACCTCCCATTATCAAGTGACGAAGACGAACTGCAGCCCAAAGTCACTGTGGCTCAGGACGAGGATCTGGAATCAGAGCCCCAAAATCCCATGTAAGCACTATGTCCAAAATCCACCACCCTTAAAATATATAAACCGATCTGCTTGTGGTATTTTCTTTTTTCTTGGTGTTATTTTGAACAAGCATGTTTCCTCCTTCTGTCTCCTTCCTAACAGAGAGGACTTGGACTCATTGAGTCTACACAGCCAGAGCAAAGCTCCAGAGGCAGTACTCACCACTCATACAGAGCAGATTAAGATGGACGCTCAGGCCCCAGAGCCAACTGCTCTCGTGCCAACCTCAGTGCCCGCGCAGCCGATCAAGCAGAGCAAGAGGAGAGAGGCGAAAGAGGCAATCGCCCAGGCCGAGTCCTCAGACACCGACGGCGACGCTCCTGTGGCCAAACAGTTGCTGTCCTATGTCATGGATGATCCTGACTTTGAGAGTGAGGAGTCAGACACCCAGAAAGCTGTGAAGGTAAGCTGAACTGAGAAACATAGCCTTCTGATGATATGTTAGCATTGGCATAGCAGTTCTGATCATATTTTAGCATTAGTGGAGGTTCATGTGAAGATGTGTAAACTTGCTAATCCTATTGTTTGCTTGTTGTTTGTAAGACAAACAATATTGAAATGTATCATTATTAGTACGTTGTGCTGTTTATAATGCTGTTGATAACTTTCACCAACATGCTGTCTGTGTCTGGATATCTTATCTGTATAGGGGAAAAATGCTTGTTAGCAAAAACAGCAAGCATTATGATTGTAATGCAGTCTTATCCACTAGATCATTTCTGATGGTAGTCTGTCTGAATGTTTTGTTTGGTATCAGATAGGTAAAATGGTATATAGGTGTTTACAAAATATCCATCATTTGATTATTTAATGTTGCGTGCCAAACATGACTTCGGATGACATGACTGGCAACGGGCATGCATATTAATGCCAGGTGTAAATGCAGAGAGATCAGAGCGTTTGTTATCTAGACGTTGACATCCGCATACATATTCCATGTGAATACAAGGTGGAAGTGTGGCGACAAAGCTAATGCTGAAGTTTCTTTTCTTTTGTGTGCAATAAATAAAAAAATAAAAAAAAGGAAACCTGTTACCTGTCATACACTTTGGCTTTGTCCAACATTTATTATTAAAGGTATTTTCCCTTCTGTACAGGAGTCGTTTCCTGTCAGGAATGACCTCTCTGACCTTTCTGATGAAGACATCATTCCGGAGAAAATGCCCGAGCCCATGAAACCCACAGTGCTGTCTTTCAAAAGCAAGAATGAGAATGACCTCTTCGGTTTGGGTTTCGAGAACAAAGCAGCGACAAACAAAGAAAGCAGTGATGAGCAAGATGGCAAGTCCTCTATTCACTTCCTACTCAATAATGTCTGGTATTTTCTATTTGTGTTCCACTCACATCTGACGGTTGGCTTATTTGTTTTCCTTCAGTGAAAGAGACCAAGCCCTCCACCAAAGAGAAGAAGAAAAAGAAGAAGAAAAACAAAGAGGTGAATCACAGTCATATGATGAAGGAAGGCATTAGTGTCTGATGTTGATCTTGTCAGCGTGTGTAGGTTCATGTGCCAGTGGAAGATTTCAGACTCTTGACTCTCCTAATTTGATTACAGGAGGAGGATAAGGCCAGCAAGAAGAAGCACAAGCACAAGAAGAAGGAGAAGGACGAAGCCGGAACGGGAGATGAGAAGGAGAAGGAGAAGAGGAAGAAAAAGTCTCGGAAAAGTGGCGACTTGGACGACCTGGAGTCCTTCTTGGCAGGAGGCGCGGAGGCCGCGAAGAGAGACGAGGGGGACTATGAGGAGCTGTAGGAGCCCATCCACTACGGTGAAGAGATTGGACTGCGTTTGGATTGTCCTATCCACGACGGGGGGACTCGCAAGCAAATGCCCCCCCTTCCCCCCGAGCTCTGTGGCACTGGTTTATCCTCCACGGTGTCCCACACCAGTGCCACTGAGCCAAGACGCAGCGCAGAGGGGGCCCCCAGCTCCCACCTCGGGCACAGATTGCAATAAGTACAGATGCTACTGAGAAATGCTACGTTTTATCCTGGCTATAACTAGCTTTTTATATCGGAAATCGGAAGCGCTGAGTTTTATATACTGTTACTCTCCCCACTTTAAGACATACCACTCCAATTTTAGTTTGGGTCCTGCTGTTGTAGGCAGCGCTGTAATGCATGCCTCTTAAGTTGCTAATAGATAGCCTTTGTCATTGGATATTTCTCTTGTTTACCTAGTAGTGTAGATATGAATTTCGTATGAATGTACGAGTTGTGCATTTCTTCTGGGGTATATGTACATTTGTTGTGAAGGGAAGATATGACTCTAACAGATCCGTTTTGAGTTTTTGTCTTTTTTTTTTTCCTGACATTCATGGTGAAAAATAGTATGCAGCCCCTTCGATTAATGCCTTAAAGAAAATCACTGCAAAAAATGCATGTTCTGGTAAATGCCATCTACTCCATTTAAAGTGGTCTTACTACAATGTCTATTATCATGTCAAGTTCATTAATTGTAATTGTGTTATAGCTGTGTTTAACAAGACACCTTATGGTCTTCAGTGAGTCTGTCATTATGTCAGATACATTTCTAAATGGCGGCTTACATTTTTCTATGTATACAGGTCTGGTTTCTTTTAGATGCTGTCTTCAAGATACTTACTGGCCTATTAAAGTTATGGGTTGAGTTGGGTAATTAGACTCCTGAATTTATCTACAGACTTTTAAATGATAGGATTGAAATAGTGCAGAGACAATAAAGCAAGAATGCTGTACATTTCAGAAGTTATTTTGTTTTTCCTTTAAGGATCGTGATGGTATAATTGGCAAAAGCCTTCAGTTAAAGATTTGGTTTAAGTCTGTTCTGGGTGTGTAAACACCACCACAATTGTATGTTGTGTATGGTTTCATTTTGTACTCAAAGCTGTCCTTTAACTTTACAGTATGGTATCAAAATAGGGAAGATTAATTTCCCTTCACTTAACCCATTGAACTTGTAGTTTACCATGACAAAATCACAAGATTTTGTTAAACATTTTGTCAGGTCGTTCTGATATGCGCTTTTCTTTTGTGTGGTTGTGCTCAATCACCTCTTGCCAAGAGATTTCAGAAACCTAAGACGTCACGACAGATCTCACTACCTACAGGCAAGCTTTTGTGACGGCCCTCTGTGCAATTGGAGGCTCACTGTGTGACTGCAAAGGAGAAGCATGGGCTGTACCACTCAGGCTCTTTAGATCAATGATGGCCTCCATCTTGAAGGGGACAAACTGCTGTACATGCCATGTAAAGTTCTCTTGCCATGAAACCATATCACCTGTGCCCAAATGGCTGTGTAATCATGAACCTCTGCTTCGTGTCTCTTTGTCTCTGCTGTTTTTTTTTTTTTTACCTGTGTGGTTTTGTTCTGTAAGAGACTGAAATTTAGAGATTATCGGTGTTCCAAGTTGTCCTAAAAAAATGGTGACTCTGTTGCATGCTTATTAATCATGTAGGCTGTGTTGCTCCCAATTAATAAATACAGTAATGAGAGACGTGTGTGTTAACAGCAAGCTCACATGGCTATAAAAGACAGCCATCTGGATATTTCAGCTCCTTGCAATAGACCTCAGCTCTTTTATGACACCAACAGATGGCAATATTCTCTCAAGCTCTACTTTCTTGTTTCATTTCAAATGCTATGCATCAGTCTAAATGGCAGTATGCATTTGTACCATTTTCTCTGAGCTCCACAAATGGGAAAATGAATGCACTATCCTCTTCTGTGGAGCATGAGATTTGTATTCACAACAGAGACGGGGCAAATCCTTGGAAGTTAAGCTTGAATTAATGTTTATTCAATGTCAAAGACCTGTCATCATTTAATATGTACATGTGTATGCACTTGTGAAATAAATGGCAGCACATTTTTTAAGAGTCAAAAAGGTGTCTGTTGTATATTGTGATAATGAATGAAACATATACATGAGCATTTTTACAACAGATCCAGGACGAGCAATTGAGAAAACCAGGATCACAAGTAAATGAAAGTAAAACAGTAATAGTAATAGTAGAAAGTTAAAAAAAAGTAATGAGAATAACCTATGTGGTTTGTAATTCTACATTTTCTGATATTCCTAAACACAATTAACATGTAGCCTAATTACTACCCTTTACATTACGACAAAAGGGAAGTGTTGAACCACCACTCTACTTCTGCTGTTATGCCTCAGTGATGATGTCAGCCTGACCATCTGTGCCTCTGGTGGCACGCAAGGGGACATCCTCGTACACGCAGTCATCAACCTAGGAGACAAGTTAAGTGGTGATAAAGACAAAACGTGGGCACGTTGATTCTCTGTAAATTGTAAACTGTAAAACAGTCAACCAGCATACCTTTTCCTTCTTGGCTGTCTCTGGAAGCAAGAACAATGAGAGTAAACATAAGAATGTGTTTTCAATTGTTCACCTGATTTGACAAGTAAATATATAGTAAATTACATAATACATTTAGAGAATACATACTGCGTGTGAACATAGAAATACCGAAGGATGACAGTAGGAGAAGGGCAAAGAGAATCCAGCGTAGAAGGCTCCACACATAAAATGGAGAGTCTGTCAGAGAGGCAACAGAGAGAAGTGAGACCACCAGGTCTGGCAACCTAGAACTGGGCACAGTATTTTTTTTACTCTATTTTTTTTTTATTAAAGCAAATCTATTCCTCTTCAATGCCAGATGTCTTAATAATAAAAAGAAGCTTCAGCTTGGTGTCCTTTCGCATCATTAGTATGAGGAAACCAAAACCTGTATTGCAGTTCCTGTGTCTAAAAATAGCATATAATACAAACCAGACACCAGGTTCTCACCAGTTGAAAAGGATTTCTCTGCCAGTTTAATGATGGTTTGATTCTGAAACATCAGGCCACACCAGTACACCCCACTTCCTTGGGTCAGATTTTGCACAGTGACTGTGAAAGCAGCCGCTGTGTCGTTGGTTATCTCCACACTTCCATTGTCAAGGGACTGTATCTTCTTACCGAAGGCAAAGCCCGTACAGCACTCTTCAGAGTCTTTTTTGCACCAGACTCTCTCCAAGCTTGCAAATTCAGGATCATAGCGACAGACTAAAGTCTCACCCTTCTCTGATTTACATATGTCTGTAGCATGTAGATATAGAATAAATGTTCAGGTCTTTTTGTATTGTGATGAGATAACATGAAAATATTTCACTGTTTAAAATCTGAACATGCCTCAATCCTTACTGTACAATGTTTTATACTTTATGTGTAGTAAAGCCCTCTCTAAATGCACAGTATGTAAAACATTTAAATATATTTCAAATGTATGCATGAATAGGTTTCTGTGGTTGTATGTCACGTATTGTTCAAGCAACTTATTGCACATATGAAATCACCCAGTATTCATACATGTATTTTATCCATTCCCAAAGTAGATACAAATAAACATCAAGGTAAGACTATATTTCAGCAGGATTGAAAGTACATTCTCTAGCTGTAAGATTTATCTAGAATTTTCTGTTACACAAACCTTACAAAATCTGATAAAATATATCAAATCTATTGATACCTACAGCCATAATAATCAATTGCAGTTGTCTTTATATTCACACAAGTTTTAATCACTTCCAATGTATTAGCGCTATTAGGTGTATATGCACAGTAGTTCATTTATATGAAAAATAGATATATATTCCTACATCACTTTATGCATGACTGTATGAAATGTGGAGACTTTACCTGTTAGAATGAACACAAATATGAAGACAAAATAGAGCATTTCACAGACTCTTTCACAGACGGGCTTCACATATACTTTGAGAAGAGGAAAAAAAATCCTCTCATGATAGCTTCTTCAAATTGTAGGAAGTTGAAATAACAGGAAATGGCCAGCCGTACATTTGAAGCAAAAAAAGTCAAGTCAGCATTAATTTACCACATCTCTTGCCCCACCAAGTCCATATCAAAATGTATGTCTGATCATATCAAATAAGAAGAAGTGAAACACACATTGCTGTGAAAATACAGGATAGTTGTCCTGACTTGAGAAAGGTCCTGGAAAATAAGATTGACAAATTTTAAATAATGTTCAATGCTCGAACAAAATAAATAATAAAAAACAATCAATCTACTACTAAAGAATTGTGTGACTTTTAATTAGTTTAGAGACTGTTATTTTAACATGTTTCAAACCCCAGTTTTGTTTGAGCAATCCCATTGGCTATTGGAGTTGTCCAATGACAAGAACTGTTATTCAATTGATGCGTATACTCCACATGTGAAGCAAGAGTACATAGTCAACGTCAAAATGGTAAGTTTCTTTATAGATGTTTCTCTTCATTAATGTATCATGCCATAGGACGTATGATTACAAATACAATAGGAAAACTGCCAAACGTATTGACTTTTAATTGGTAAGCTAATTTACCTAGGAACCTTTTCTGTGTAGGTTAGCCTGATAGTTAGCAAACGTTAGCTAACAGTCTAACAGTAACAGTCTTGTTGAGGTAATGCTTGGACAAATATTTACGTGGAAAAGTCATACGTATGTTTGCGTGGTCAAGTCTATGTGTTATTTTTCTGCTGTAGGCCACTATCTCTGATGCTATAGTGCTTCACTGGAAAGTTGCCATACGTTACGCTAATATACGGTAGCTAATCTTCGTGTGTCTGTGGGGGATGGTTAATCAACATAACTAGTGCTTGCTACAATTTAGCTCATGTTGGGAGTCACATATAACTTATTGCAAATACTAATTTTGTAAGTTATTTCAGGTGGACAACAAACATACTTTGCAATGACCACAGACCATAAGAAGACCGTATAGCTAAGGCCTAAACTATTTTAAAGTTTTCATTTAGTCACTTCCTAACACATTCCTGTTTTGTTTATGGTTGTCCACAGCAATACGTGAACAATCAATGTCCTCATATAGAAAAAAGGATCAACAGAAAGACAACAAGAAATATGACTCATTGACACTTTATATGTGATATTGTGTACTGGTGTATTCTTGGAATAGTAACCTCATGTATTTTGCTGTTGTCCCAATCTAGTTGCGGAGAGAGGTAAGATTGCGGCGGGAATACCTGTACAGGAAGGCGCAAGAGGACAGACTGCGTACCATTGAGGAGAAAAAACAGAAGCTCAAAACCTCTCTTGATGGTAAACACATCAATTTGATATTCTATATTCTACCTTGGATTATGTAGTCAATTCTGCTTTATGATTGTATGTTCATGTTTTGAAGGTATGTATGTTCAAGCAAGTTCATGGTTTCAAGTCAGCTGCTCTTTGCCATTGTGGATGAACATATAGTTATAGACAGATTCTTCTTGTTATTGCTGCTGTTGATGTTAAGTGATCAACAATGTTTTTTACACAGTGAAAGATTTATGCAAGATTTTCTACTCACTGATTTTCTGATCTGTTTCTCTCCTTTCTCTTGACAGAGAATCGACTAATCCCGAGTGAAGTGCAAAAAGACGCCTTGCAGTTGCAAAAATTGTTGGAGTATGATGATGAGGGTGGCGAAGGTGAAGGAAATAGTGAAGTTGTTATGTTTACAATCCTTCTTTTAGGCTTCCTCTTATTCTGTGGGTTCCATGATGTTTACAGGTGTCAGTTCTCACATGGATGATGAGTATAAGTGGGCTGGTGTGGAGGACCCTAAGGTCATGGTCACAACATCTAGAGACCCCAGTTCCAGGCTGAAGATGTTTGCCAAAGTGAGTGATTATCTAAGCCCAGTCTCAATCCGCTTTAGCAAATAAAAATACCAGTAGCTGATTGTGTCTTATGTGGTCTTAACCAAAGGAAGTGAAGCTGCTGTTTCCTGGTGCACAACGCATGAACAGAGGAAACCATGAAGTGAAGTCACTGGTCCACGCTTGCAAAGCCAACACTGTAACAGACCTCGTCATAGTTCACGAGACCAGAGGACAACCAGGTGTGTTGTAGCTAAACATCCCTCCATTTTACATTTTTTGTTAATTCCTGCCATTTTAGGACCATACCTTTTCAGCCAGAGACATTAATGTAAACAAATCTAAATGATAAAATCTGCTCCATTCTGCATTTTCTAGACGGATTAGTAGTATGCCACCTGCCATTTGGACCCACAGCATACTTCACTTTGTACAATGTGGTGATGAGGCATGACGTACCAGACATTGGGACAATGTCGGAGGCCTACCCACATCTCATCTTTCACAACTTTACCTCACGACTTGGCAAAAGGGTGAGACATGTTGGATGTGTGTTCTTCCCAGTTTTATTCAAATGTTCTTAAATGGTGCAGTGAACCAAACATGATCAGATTGTGTTTGAGATTCTGAATATTAAATGCGTGTTCTCACATAAACCTGAAGTGTTGAAAGAGGCAAAGCTGAGAATAAATCCAGTAAAAATATTGAAAAGAGGCATGAGCAGTGTCCTTTTAGGCATGAGAAATTACTGGTGTTTTATGACTACTGTGAATTGTCACTCTCAGGTATCCAATATCCTCAAGTACCTGTTTCCAGTACCAAAAGATGACAGCAGACGTGTCATTACCCTTGCCAATTATGATGACTATATCTCATTCAGGTGAGGCAGTAATACTACAATGACCGTGTATGGTATATTTGATATGGACTATCCCAAATGTTGGATGTTTATGAGCTTTAATTGTTATTTTCAGGCATCATACATATAAGAAAACAGACCACAAGAATGTTGAATTGGCAGAAGTGGGACCCAGATTTGAAATGAAGCGTAAGTTCATTCCTAGTCATAGCTCTCATTTCCTTTCTTATAGATTTGACTGCTGCTATCAATTTATTATTAATATTTATACACTATCTGTCAAACATAAGCTTTGTAGTAACAATGAACATTCTCTTGTCAGTATACATGATCAAGCTTGGCACCCTGGACAATGAGAGTACAGCAGATGTCGAGTGGCGTCACCACTCATATATACGCACCGCCAAGAAGAGGAAGTTTTTAAGCGTGGAGTGATGAAGACTAGTTTTCTATGGACTCGTAATATGTTTTAATAATATGTACCCAAAAGTCACAATTAATATTTGGAGGACTGTTCTGTTCAATGACTCATTCAGCTCAAAGGTGTGACGGGAACCTTGCACACAGGTTCTTCCTGAACCATCGAAGGACTACTCGCTTAACTACCAATAATTGTGTTGCGCTATACTAATGTATAAATTGGTACAGTTATATTGGTTTGTCACTAAAATAGTACAATTCCTTGTCAAATCTCCCTTTAAGCAGTCACATCTGATGGGTCCAGTAAATCTTAATGTTGCTTTCTAGTGACCCTATGTCAACAACTGGACTCCTTACCCTTTTGGAAAATATCATATATTTTTTTTTTTACATGTAATCGTGTGTTCCTTTGTACGGGGATGAGCTACTTTACAAAACAATAAATCTCCACTTTTCAGTCCGTATGTGTCTTGTGTTCTGTCTGAAGTCATGTCCAATGAGCTTTTCCAAGCAAATGTGGAATCATGGGTTTTGTGTAATTAGTGGGGATTATGAGAAGTCGGTTTAAATCCTTGGGCTGTAGTAAGTGAAGTAAGTAGAAAGTATACTGGAATGTTTATATGCTGTGTAATTGGATAAATCACGTCCTGGCATACATGAATCTAGCCCAAGAAGCTTGCCAAAAATGATCAGTATCAGACCTGCCCTACAAAGACAACAGGTGCAGCCAAAATATAACGTTTGTGTGAAACTGCATAATCCCTAGGCTATGGTTCCCAGAGGATTTGCATGGAATATTAGGGTTTACTATTGCGTGTCTAAAAGTGATGCATTTATTTGACATAAGGCCAATGACAAAATACTGTATCCATGCCCTGTGATGATAGTACCCGCCCTTCATAACTTGTTTGTGATGCAGTAGGTCTGTGCACGCAGGAATGGACCAATGAGGATGCGTTCAGGAGGTGTTCCGTTTTCCCTGAAATTCTTTACTGATCCGACTTGTTAGAATTCAAGATGGCTGCCTCAGGTAAGTATTTATCTAACAAACCACACTGTAAAGTATCATATGATGCTATGAACAAGGTTCGTTTGGTCTTACACTCCCTGTTAGAGATAGGCTTTTCTGTTTACTACCATCTTTACTGAAGTTTGCGTTGATTATCGATATGAAAACTGTTGAGTAAATAGCTAGCTAACATTAGCATTGCTACTGGGGTTAGCTTCCAAACAGTTGGCTAGCTGACCATCTAATCCCTTTCCGCCTCATGAAAATAGCATTCCCTTCTTCCAACGCATAAAAAACACCTGATCGGAATTAGGAAATTATAAATAACTTCAGAAACGTCCCGTGCGTCTTGGATTCTATCGAAATAATACATCACACAGTCGAGTAAGCGAAGAAATAGAAATGTATTTTGCCACTACTCTAAATATTAATGAGCACTCAAATCCCCTTTAGCTTCACGACTGGCTAGCTAGCAAGCTAGGTTAACTACCTTGCCATCTTGCCAACTCAAGCGTATCCATAGTGTTCATACTGGGAAACTGGGCATTGACATCTGGGATGCAACCAAGAGCATTAATCGCATTGTCATCCTACTGTGTCGGCGTTGTAGCTACTGCTCATAGTTTTATAATGACTGTAACGTAGCCAGCTCGCTCCCTGGCTTGTAAGACATAGTTACACTAGCTTGCAGGCTAACTCGTATGAATAACATTAACGATAGCTTTCAGACATGTCAACTGTTGCTTAAATAGGGCGTGCACCCATATCACTCCTGAGCTGGTTCAACTTGCAACGAAACTTTGAAAACGTTTTAGAACAGAATTTTTTTGAGATTCTGAAGTTTGTTTCAAGTGACGTTGCCAGCTAGCTCGATGACAGCTAAGATAATGTGTACACCTTAGCACTCATGGCTTCACGGGTCGACATTAGGTCGTTCAGGTAAAGAGGAAGTGGTCTGGTAGGTCACACGAAGGTTTGTCAATGTTTGCATAACAGAGTGAAGTGTATTTACACCATAAAATGCCTTGATATGTAACTTTAGTGGACTTGTAGAATAATACCTTTGGCGAATTGTCGTTCGCTAGTAGACAGGTCTATTCCAAATGTTTTCGTATCATGCTCAAACTATTTCAGATATCTTGCACTTGAACCAAGTTGGCTTTCTAGGGGGTCCCTTGTATTTATCTAATTAAACTGGTAAGGTATTCTGTTTGTATGTTCACGAATTATGGTAGAGTAACGTTAAGTGAAAGTATGCGCATCTACATCACCAAGATGTTAGGGTGCAACAAAACAGTGAATACATGTAATAAACAATTAACCTGTTGCCTCTTATGCGATTGTAATCAAAGAATATAACCTTTCTAATGCAATGCTACTGTAATGGAATTGTAGGGACATTGATTACTGAACTGTTATTACATGTGATTTCCTTTCTTTTTTGGAATCGCTGAACTCAAATTCTAGATCTTAAGTGTAAGCGGTTGATGATTACATCAACTATAATCGATAGTGTAGCATCACAGTATTTCTTGGCATAATATTATTTCGATATAGCAACGCCAAGTATCATAATATTTGTTTATTTACTGTGATGATCTGATAACATTGCATCTGAAGTCAAAAGTTAAAAAGGGAGTCAGTCTCGAGAACAAATTGACCGCGCCAAGATGACTAGAGAATGCCAGTATACGAAACTTAATGTATGAGAGAAATGAATTGCAATGTATTGCAGAGTCTTAAGTGCAATATCTGCTGCATCATAAAATGTGAAGAATCACAATAATATTGCATCATGGTCCAAATATCGTGTTGTATCGGGGCCTCTGTAGCAGTTTCACCCCCATTGATGATAAACGGAGAGAGTGAAGTGACATAGAAATAGACAACATGTACTAATATGTCAACATTATGTATTATAATGCTGTCTTGTGTTTTCAATGTGTCATTTTGAAGCCAAATCTAAACATAAGCCAGAATGCTAACTAGGCAAGGCCTGAGTTGTTTGAATTTAATTTGTTCTTTAGAACTGGTTTTAAGAAACTGTAACATACCACTGATTATCATTCAACCTTTTAAATACCAATCGGTTGGGGTGTAGGATAACATTCTGAATTTCATCCTCCCTTCCATCTTCTTTTATGCTTTCTTCCATGTCATGTCCTCCAGTCTGTCTATCCATCTCCTTTTCCCCCATGTCCTTTCTCACTCGCCATCCCTCTGTATCACTTCACTTTACTTCACTCTTTGATCCCTCAGAATGGCCCAGTTATTTAGCAAGGCTAGGTCCTTAGACTAGGCTACTGCCTCACATCACGTTGTGTAATTCTCAAAGAAATAGGTCTCTGCAAAGACTGTGAGTGGATAGAACACATTTATATAATCCCACAGAAATGAAATATCAGTCAGTGATTTGACAGTAGATGGAACCTGGTAGTTCAACGTGCTTCAGCCTTACTTTTTCAGTGCTGTGAGTGTCTGTTGAGTGGCTAAAATGAGACTGTATGTGTCAGGTTCTAGGTGAGGGCTCTCTCCTCCTGCGCCCCAGTGGATGAAGTTTTCTTGCAGCTGAAGTCTCTCACTGCTGCCCCCCCCCCCCCCCCCCCCCACCGTCTGCGTCTGTCGTTTCAACATGTCGTCTTCATCCTCCTGCTCTTCATCGGGGGAGACCAGCCCTGAGGATGTGCCTCGTGGCGGGGGCACCATCCGTGTCTACCTCCCCAACAAGCAGCGGACAGTGGTGAGGAATTCTTGCATCTGGTCCGAGTTCACACTGGTCTGTGTGCGCATGCAGATTAAAAAAAAAAATGGTTGCAATACACATGGTTGCAATAAAATAAAAAAATCTCTCCTAGCAAGCATGTTGGAAATGTTCAACTTAGGGGCTAAACTCAGAGACATTTTCCAGTGATTTTTGTGGAACGGGGTTTAGAATCCGTCTGCTTTTGATGTGCGCTGTGTTTGGATAAGTATTTTATTGTAGTGGCAACTTCACAGACCCCAACTGTTTTGATTTGATGAGCACTGCTCTGTGATGTGCGACCAGGTGAACGTCCGGGCGGGGCAGACCGTTCATGATAGCTTAGACAAGGCCCTGAAAGTGCGCGGCCTGAGCCAGGACTGCTGTGCTGTGTTTCGGCTCTTGGAAGGGTAAGTGCACTCATTGCACTCTGCTAGCATGTGAAACAGTGCAGACCACAAGTTAGACAGCTGTGTGTGTTTATTTATTTTAGTTTTTTCTTTCTTTCTTTGGAGTTCTGCATGTAGACGTGAAATCACTGTCCATCCGAAAGTAGGATATATGACGCTGCTCTTAGGGTGTATGACACTGACATTGTGAGAACCAAAGTTAGTTTAAATTCAGTGTTCTGATTGATCTTCTGATGTGTTCCAGTCGCAAGAGGCTGACTGACTGGAGCACAGACATCACCCCACTGGTAGGGGAAGAACTGCTGGTGGAAGTGCTTGACGATGTCCCTCTCACCATGCACAACTATGTAAGTTCATTTGGTCGCCTTCTCGGCCATATTGTCAGTCTCTGCTGAGTAACCTCTTCTGACTTACTAAAGCTGCCGTGTTGTCTTTGCAGGTCCGGAAGACATTCTTCAAGTTAGCGTATTGTGACTTTTGTCACAAGTTTCTGTTTAACGGATTCAGATGTCAGACGTGCGGCTACAAGTTTCACCAACACTGCAGCAGTAAAGTTCCAACAGTGTGTGTGGATATGGACACGATGACAAAACGGTAAGTCAGCTCAGAGGTACGGACTAAGGAGATGAACAGACAGTTTGGAACCACGTCCATACAGTGTTAATCGAATTTGAGTTCCAGATAGTATGAAGTTCATGAATCATGTCTGCGTGTGGTTCATGTTAACAGGTTAATTCGCCCCAATTACACGGACAGCAATTACACAGACGACTGCCCCCGGATATCAATACTGTTGCCAGACAACTCCATATCACAGAGTGATATAGCCTTAACACCAGAGCCCACGGGGTAAGTTTTTCCCCTCTCCACCCGCACAGTCTGTTTTCTCCATTGTGACCCACCCTTTAACAGATTTTCTTCTGCACACAGGCTGAGCCTCCTGTCCCCCACCTCGGCCTTCCGCTTCCCTGTACCTGGGGCCGATGGCCAGTCCCTGCAGCGGCATCGCTCCACCTCCACGCCCAACGTCCACATGGTCAGCACGGTGGGGCCCAATGGCACCAGCATCATAGAGGTGAGAGATCACTGACTCACTGCCATCCCGACAGTCCCACATTACATGCCCCGTCAGGGCGCCTGTCACTGTCCCCCCCATTCATGTCCGTTTTGGTTGTCATGGTTACACAGTCATGAGTCTTTGAGTGGTTTCCAGTGTTTTTCATTTTTTATTTTCGATGTTTGTGTCGTTCTCATAGGATGCAATAAAAAACAGCACAATGGGTGAGTTTTTGTTTTGATGTTTGATGTCCATCACACTCATTTTAGTTAGTCATCAGTCTTCATATTTGTCAAACACATTTGGCACCAAAGTTGTCAAATGTGTTTTACCATAATATTGTTTAACCACACATGTGTAAATCTATGGTCTTTGCTGTTGAACACAATAAAATCCTTAAAGGTGCATAGCTAACTAAAGCTCTAATCATTTACTAAATATGATTTAGATTGACGTCAGTAATTCTACTTAAACTTAACGCTAAACCTTTGAACAACCTTTACAAACTTTTTGAATTCTCAAAAGTTCATATATTGTCTTGCAGTTTCAGTTTTTAATTTTGAGCGGGTAAGTATGAGGTTAGCAATTCCCTGGTCTATATTTGTCTGAGTCATGCTTCTGTGCACATCAGGACCAGAGCCTTCCCCTAAGCCTTCCACCAGCCCCCCTTCTCTGGGCTCTCCCGGCCGACGACCCCCTAAATCCCCCTCAGAGCACAAGGAGCGCAAACCGTCCTCATCCGACGACAAAAAGAAAGTGGTCAGTGTCTCCCCTCTTTTATAATCGATCAGTGTTTTTCATCCCACAAGTTGACGTATTCCACAGAAGTACCTCTCTGCTTTTACTGATGCTAATCTGATTTTGCTTGAACGGCTGCAGCACCGCGGAGGTTACAGAGACTCCAGTTACTACTGGGAGGTGCAGTCCCGGGAGGTGAACATCCAGAAGAGGATCGGAGCCGGCTCCTTCGGGACGGTCTTCAAAGGCAAGTGGCACGGCGACGTGGCCATCAAGATCCTCAAGGTGACGGAACCCACCCCCGAGCAGCTGCAGGCTTTCAAGAACGAGATGCAGGTCCTACGGTGAGAACCAGCCAGCTGCTCCCTTATTAGGAGTGCATCAGAGAAACAGAACCTGTAGAGTGGACCATCTCATTTCTGATGAAACTTACATGACGTATCAGATATGGAAGAGGAAGTAATTGAGCCATGGGGACTTTCAAAGACATCTTTTGGTAGCTATGTTTATGCAGTGGTAACAGTGAATGGCCTTTGTTGTGGTAAGCATCATTGGGGACAGCAGATAAGTAGGGAAAAATGTGATTATGTTCACTCAACACATTTTAATGGGTGGATGGTGGCACTCGTTCACTTCAACATATTGTGTGTGAGCTGAAAGAAGCATGACCTTTAGAAATATGGCCCTTTTTGAGTGAGTAATACTATCCTTATCCTTCTCTCCCTTTATATCTTTCTGTTTGTCTCTCTCTCTCTCTCCTGACCTTTACAGAAAGACGCGTCATGTCAACATTCTGCTGTTCATGGGTTTCATGACTAAGCCCCACTTCGCCATCATCACGCAGTGGTGCGAGGGCAGCAGCCTCTACCGCCACCTGCACGTCATCGAGACCAAGTTCGACACCATGCGACGCATCGACGTGGCGCGCCAGACAGCTCAGGGCATGGAGTAAGAGAGCGCGACCTGTTTACTTGATCCTGCTGACTCGTATAGAGTGAAGGAGTCGTGAGGGTTTAGTTGTGACGGGGATAGATACAATCTGGGTCAAAGAAGTGCATTCCTCAAAGTTTGTAGTTTTTAGTCATCACCAGTTTTATCTTATGTGCAGGTGCACTTGTTAAAGCCAAGACATTTAGCGTAGCTATGTCAGTTATCGGACAGTGTCAAATATCGGCCATTCTGTTAAACAAACAAAGTGCTAAGTTCAATAATGGATTAACACTCTATAACTTCAGTTTAATAATGGATTAACATGACAACGCGAACGTTTGCCGATAACACACGCCGTCCGATAATTAACACCGTTACAATAGGTGCCTTTGCTTGTGCCATGTATTTGCTTTAATCTTAATGTTCTAACATGACTCTTTCTTTCTTTCTTCCAGTTATCTACATGCCAAGAATATAATTCATCGGGACCTGAAATCAAACAGTATCCTTTTTTGGTTTACAGATTCTTGCATAATGTTACTTTTGTCTGAGGTAATACTCTAAGCAGTAAGTTGTTAAGCTCATTTGGATTAACCTGTGACCTTCACTTTCAGGTAAGTAGGGCAATGCTCTAGGCCACCAAGGGCAAAGGCAGAGTAATTACAGAATTACTCGAATTAGGGAAACCACTTGCAAAAATTTGTGAAAGCACTCCTTTTCTGCTATTGGACCCACTTCAGTCATGTTCTGCTGCCGGGGTCTATTGTCCCCGTCCCCCCCCTCCTTCTGCTGTGCTGTGCTGCTCCTGAACTCCTGTGCCAGACATCTTCCTGCACGAGGGCTGGACGGTGAAGATCGGCGACTTCGGCCTGGCCACAGTGAAGTCCCGCTGGAGCGGATCACAGCAGGTGGAGCAGCCCAGTGGCTCTATTCTGTGGATGGTGAGTCACGCAGAGCAACGAGCGACGTGGTGGCCAAGACATGGCCCCTTATGTGGAAGAGTTGTGTGTCAAATCAGCATTTGGATAGTCATACTGACCTCAGTCTTCATGTGATTTAAAACGGACTTAGTCAGTCTGTGTTCCTTTAGCTTCAGATTTGAGCTTCTTGTGATTTTAGTTTTCCCGTGACAAACCCAGGTGTGTGTTTGGCTTTGCACCCACAGGCTCCTGAGGTGATCAGGATGCAGGACACCAACCCCTACACCTTCCAGTCAGACGTGTACGGATACGGGGTGGTTCTTTATGAGCTGATGTCCAGCACGCTGCCTTACTCCAACATCAACAACCGGGATCAGGTGGGTCACAGCTTAGGCTAGAGGTAGAACCTGTAGGGCTGAATAGCAGTGTAATGCATAAAGCTTGCCTAGAGATTTTTGGGGCTATAGATGTTGCGTCTGTGCTTTTAACTGCTTTTGTTGAAGCAAAAATTCTGTTAATTTTCGTCCAAGGAGAATGTTGTCACTTTGCACTGTTTCATTGCTGCACTGTTTCACTGATCCAGCATTGCTGGATCATGGTAGTGTTTGTTAAGTCCAAAGTAATCCCAACCTAACATTTTGGCTATTTTGGGAGAACGCTCGTTCAGAATGCTATTTTGTCTCAGACTGGACTTAATCCCCGTCTGGGAAGTTTGCCCTGCGAGTGCTTGTGTTTATGTTTTCTTTTTGTCGGCATCATACTGTGTGTTCTTTTGCTCTGTCCAGTACCATATCTGCTGCAAAAAACCCACATTTGGAATGTCCTCCTCTTTCCAAAGTATGAGCTCTTTGGGCATAGTTCCCCTAGGGACTGAAGACGGTCTCAAAATATGTCCGTGGATTGACTTGGATATGAAGAGATTTTTAAAGCCTCTATAATAGTACTGCTGGATCTGTCAAAAGTGTGAGATATGGGACCTGCCTCTGTTTTGCAACATATGTAAGAGTTAGGGAGGACAGGTTGACTAGCTTATTTAAATGTAGGGAACACACAACACGATAAGCACCTGCTCTGCCTGTTAATTAAGTCCTTTCCCCCCCCCCCCACCCAGATCATCTTCATGGTGGGCAGAGGATACCTATCCCCAGACCTCAGTAAACTGTCAAGTAGCTGCCCCAAGTCCATGAAGAGGCTCATCATCGACTGTCTCAAATTCAAGCGAGACGAGCGGCCCCTGTTCCCACAGGTGAGTCACCTGCCCATCTGTCACTACCGGCACAGTCAGTGCAGTGAGGATCTGGGATGAACAGGGTTGCCTTGCTCACAGTTTTCATGTAGGCTCAGTCATGCTCTCAAATAAAGCTTTTATGTAGTATGGTAGTGGGTGTAGTAGTATGGTCAACCACACTTATAATGGAAATTGCTACTCAGTCAGTGAATTGATTTAGATGCTAATATGCATATTTTGACCCAAAACAGTTTACATTTTCTCTCTTGTCACCACTTTCGGTTTCAGAAGTTGTACCTTGTTGTTCAACTAGTGGTTTAACCTTCAAGGATGGGCGACCCAAATTACCCTTTATTGCACAATAAAAAAAATGTGTATCTCTGACTTGTCTGCAGATCCTGGTGGCTATTGAGCAGGTCCAGGACCTGTTGCCAAAGATCGAGAGGAGTGCCTCGGAGCCCTCCCTGCACCGCGCCGTGCACACCGAGGACCTGAACCCGCTGCTGTTCCACACCTACAGGCATATGCCCTTGTGAAGGGCACCATGCCACGTTATGCCCAGAGGATGCCAGAGAGAGAGAGACGGAGAGAGAGAGAGAGAGAGAGAGAGAGCAAAGCAGGAAGAAAGAGAACAAGCAACTTTCCAACCCCTCACGTTCCTTCTGGAGCCTTACTGCTGCTGCAGATACCCCCTTTGAGCTGCCACAGATCATTGGCCTCAAGAAACAAACGTGCACACACACACACACACGCACGCACACGCACACGTAGACACACGCCTGCATTTGGGTATACACATACAAATGTACACACAACAATTGTGGTTCTCAAAGGCACATCTGGCTAAACTGTTTGTTTAAGCGGGGGGGGGGGGGTCCTAGATGCTGCAGTAGTGCAACAGGCTTTTATTGGCTTAACGCTGCAGATGAAAGTTGGCTTGGGTTGGCTAGAGGCAAGCGATGTTGTGGCGCTCCCTGGTATTTCATGGTGTTGTGCTGGCGTCATGCTGGCCGAGTCTCCCCATTCCCCCGACCCCTCATTCCCCCTTTTATCTTTTATTTTGGAAAATTCTTCTTGAGAGAAGACGCAAACGTTTGTCCAGAAACCCCACTAAAAACTTCAGGGACAACTTGAGTGTTTTCGTATGTGGTCATCAGTGATTTCTTTTCAGTTTCTGGCTGGCTTGCTGAATTGAGTGTTTGTTTTTGTCCTTTTTTTTGTTACTTTTATACAGCAGAATGTAAATAT
The DNA here is from genome assembly GCF_900700415.2 of Clupea harengus. NCBI lineage: Eukaryota > Metazoa > Chordata > Actinopteri > Clupeiformes > Clupeidae > Clupea > Clupea harengus. The sequence goes on along the minus strand of NC_045158.1, from coordinate 10,443,093 downwards.
ATCAGTCAACTGTTTTAAGTAGTTCTTTAACATCAGCTAGCTTTTTAACATCAATCAGTTTTTACATAATCATGTAATTCTGAGCTGCCGAGTTCTCTTCTTTGCTCAAGTGCACATGTGTACGAATCCCTCCCCATTTCTTTGTGAGAGAATGTCCATTCCGAGACCAATTTTATCCCCGTTACCATGCGCTGCTAACTTTCGAAGAACAGTCTGGCTACATTTCGTGATTTATGTGAGGGGGAACTAGTCTGGTTAGAGGCTTCGTAAATGGCAGCCCTGGGCCTTAGCATGTGTTAGCAACCAAGCTAATGGCCATGGCTAACACGCTTGGTCAGTGCAGAACCAGAAACACAGATTGTGGGCTTCAGGGCCAGTGGAGATTAAATGACCCCTATGGTGTAGACATGTCTTGATTTTGGAAATTTAACTGATGAACAATTCAACATCATGCGTTTGTGCCTCCTTGAAGTGAAGTGCCCAGTGCACAGCATACGTTGGAGGTGGCCAGAGTCAAGGTAGCGTCGTGGCATATCTCTATGGGTTAACTAGATTTGGTCTGTGGAATATCTTGTTTTGTGTTCTCTCACTTCTCCAGCATTTGCTATTTCAAACTTTTGTCCTTCCTCTGACTTTGTGCAATAGAAGTATTGCTTTTGGTCAGATAAAATAAGGATAATCCATCCTTTGTTCTCTTTGTCGTAAAGGCAAAAAAGAAATTATTGTATTTATTTTATTTGTTTTAATCTTCCTGAAAGCCAGCCTGAGTGGAGTACTGGATCATTTCAGATCTTCGTCTCACTGTTTTGTGAGGTTGCTTGTTGGAGTTGTCGTGGGTTTTCTGTTTTAGTTTCATATGTCGTAACATTAACTTTTTAGGATTGCATGTCATGCAGACAAGATAAGAACTCCCTTTCTTGGGAACATTAAGAATAGCGTTTTTGAACATCGGTGCAGGGAAACAACAGTGCGGGAACAAAAACACAACTGTTTGCAAGTTGGGCCCCACACATGGTGAGCAAGCCATCTCTTGAAACAGGCATTCCATAAACCACACTAACATCCGTTTGTGTCTCTCTCTTTCTTTTTTGCTCGCTTCTTGTGAAAGCTCAGTGCTGGGGTCCTTGCAGAGCTGTGGAGATGAGGTCGGGAAGGTGCGAAGAGACACTGGGGGCATACGTGAGCACAGCAGCACGCCCACCGTGGCTCCGACGCCACCCTCCTCACCCTTCTCCAGCAACAGCGGCTGCGAGGGCCGCACACAGGCGCTGCTAGCGTGGTAGACTGCTTGGCAGATGTTGCAGCTGCATCTTGCGGTGCTTACAGCTGACTTAAGTTGTGCATGTTGCAATATCTGGCTGCGTGGTTTTTTTTTCCGGTTTGGCTTTAGCTTGTCTTTTTTAGTTTAGTTACACAGTGTACTGGCACTTTGCACCACACGCACGGAGAAAGACCACTTATTCAAGCACACCTTCGCCATCAAGAATGCACAGACACATACAAATAGACATTTTGGCAAAGTTCTGTCTCAAGTGGCACTGTGTCTCTAATTGTGTTGAATGATGAATCTTTGAGTGCTACTGTAAAATGGAAGTGTGGTTTTCCTTTTGATTTGAGTCTGTGGAGTTATTTGTTTAAAGTGCTTTGAATGATTCCTTGTTTGGCTCATTGGTTACGAGGTTGCGTCTGTCGGCTCTTTAGTGTGAGATTGAGCAGTTTCTATTTTCTTCAATGTTCTCAGTGCTTCTGCGCCTTTCTCAACCACCTTTTATCAAGATGGCCAACAGCACATCAACAAAACCTGTTGTTTAGGGAGCTGCGATTAAACTATGAAAGAAGTTTTGTCTTTCTTGTTGTTGAAGACGGAATAAAAACAGAAAATATGATAGGATTGTGGTCGCAGACAAAGTGCAATGTTGGTGTGTTACTTGTCCTAATGTAGGACCAGGGGCACCAGCAAGCCACAAGGGAGTGCTGTTGGGAGCATGGCATCGCATAATAAAACGTTGACATTGCGGATGTTGGTCTGCGTGTGAGGGGTACATATCCAAAGCCTGTGTGGGTTTAACCACACGCTTTATGCAGACACAGACGTCAGCATCAGAGCTGAGGCTGTGTTTCTTGTGGCCGAGTGCTTCAACAAGGAGCAAGGGGCTAGTTAACTAAAATAGGTTTTTTCTGGGCATAATTTATTGGTCCAAATAATACAAAACAAACAACTGACGTTAGTTTCATTGTAGAAATATAGGTTGTAATCTATATAGTTGTATTTGAAATGGGGCTGGGTACCCCTCTATAAAATGCTTAATTTGAGGAAGATGGCTACGGTCAACTTTGAATAGCACACACTTTTCTCTGGGCATCAGAGCATGTCCACAGAAAATGGACTTAAGAGTGAATCCCTTTCTATTTATTACCTGAAGTCCAAAAGCAGGCGATTATATGACCTGTTGGCTGGGGACATATAGGCACAGAGTGAACCTGAACAGGCAGGACAGAGCTTTACTGACATGATGGGGTCTGGGGACTAGTGATGTGTTGTTGCAGTCTGCTTGTGTCTCTCTCAAACATTAATGGATATTCCTCCTCACCCCGCCCCAATTTCCTCCTCATGCTAGGTCATGCTAAGTTAGTGTCCTAGTGTCAACCTCCAAAGAATCCAAGCTGGTATTTATTGGTGGTCTTGTGAACGGGGAAGAGGGAAGCATTTAGCATGATGGCGCTAACCCCAGGAATCAATATGCACAAGGTTGAACTCCCACTATCATGATCATTCTTGCACATTTCACTGTAGTGTACTTGTATAGTGTGTTTATATTTAATCAATCCATTATGGGGAAATAGTTCACTGGCTTACAGACCAGATGCAAATGTGAGGCCCAGTTAGATGTTGGTGGATGAAAAATGATGCGTCGATGGTGTTGACTCAAGAGAAAGCCATACATCATGTTGTTTCCGATTTGTGATGAAGTGCTAGATCAGTTTGGTTCTACCACATTCAGACCTTAACACCAACTAAAGAAATTGAAGAGCTTCCAATTTGAAATATTACTCCACCAGGCATGTACATCCAAGGGTTTGGAGGGAAACCCCTAACCCTGAATACAATTTTCTTTCTTTCTTTTATTTTGAGCAGAGAAGAGAATGGTTGGTTAATTAATGTGTTGACATAGTTCTGTGTACTTTTAGGCAATTTGCAGTCATTTTGTGTGTATAGTTTCTGGGGTGTTCTGTGTGGAATAAAAGTTGTACTCTGCTGTGTACAGTTACATTTTTTTTAAATTACGAAATTGTACTTGTTTCTATTTTTTGTGTGATGGTTTAAAAAAAGAACAAAATTATTTAAAAAATGTAAAGGAAATCTTAGTATTTTTTTAGTTTTTTTGGGGGGGTCTTAAAATATGGAGGAGACAGGATTTTATTCTTGAAATAAAACTGGACTGCTAATATAGCTTGCATTTTTGTATTTTCACTTGTGTGTGTGTTGTGTCCATATCACACTATATTCGACCCTGGATTTTAAAAAGTGGTATGACATAATCACTGCTTACAGTTTTTCTCCATTGCTTTGGCTCATTTCACAAAACAGAAATTACATTCTCAAAACAACACGTGCAAACCTCCAAACCACTGGGCACTTGTTCACAACAGATTGGAATTTCTCATTCCTTTAATCAAATTGCAATTGTATTAGCACGTCCTTGCAAATGACAAGTACAATTGCCTACAGTTTGCACATTTCAAATGATTTAGTACATCTTTGCAAATGGTTAGGTACAATTGCCTTCAGTTAACCCAATTACCAATTGAATATATCTTGCTGGTCTAAACTGGCTGTTGCTTCTCAGTCAAGTGATAATTTCCTTGTGTACATCATCACATGCACAATAGTTCACTCCCCTGTCAAAATCTTTCAGGCACATAATACCATGAAAAACATCATGGTTTATATTGTAATATGGATCTCTTGGATCATTTGCTTAATTTTCAGGTGCAACTAGAACCTTACTAATCAAGGGGGAGTTTCACACATCTGATCACCAATCACACAGTACGTTTAGTTAGCTGACAGGTGCTATCCAGGAGTATAAATGCTTCCATCAAATATCTAGAGCTTGACCAAGTTCAGTACAATTTGTGAACATGGAAGCACCTGGCCAGGGAAACAACCAAGGGCAACTGCCTGCTCGAGGAAGAGAAGCAAGGGTGGATGTCCCAGGCCAGCGCGGAGGCAACATCACCATGTGTGCTTCCATTTCAGAGAATGGTGTAGTCACCCACATTCCCAGTCTTGGCCCATACAATACCCAGAAGGTCCTGGTGTTCTTGGACCGCCTGCACTCCGATCTTATCCCTCTACATGAGAGGGGTTTGGTAGGGCCTCACTTGCCGCTCATCAGGGCGTGGTTCACTGCCCATCCAAGAATGCTGATGGTGCTCTTATCACCTTACTCCCCCTTCCTTTTTTTCTGCATGGAGGTGGAGGGTCTATGAGCATCGGGCTCAAAACCAGAGGTCCCTCCTCCAGGCAATGAATGCTGCTTGTGATGATGTCACAGCAGATCAGTGTAAGCCTTACACTGTAAGGGATGGTTGCGACATGCACAACGATTCTTCCCCCGTTGCATAGCAAGGGAGAACATCAGATGTGATGTTGATGAAAATCTGTGGCCAGACAGACATGAGCGCGAGGATGAGCAGGAGAGTGAGGACGAAAACTAGTGAAACTCCAGCTTTGCTTTACTTTCTTAGTGTATGTGTTGTTAGTGTGTAGGCTATACATAATTTTAGTTTTGATGTGCTTATTGTATGACAGTATATTGTGCTGTACACATTTTCTGTTACTGTAACCATGATGTATGGCATTTACTGTAACAATTTCCATGGCAGTATGAGTGCAATATGTGATGTGAAACCTTATAGGCTACTCTTGAACTAAACTTTTTTTCTGTTTGATACACATAGTATTCTGGAAAGAAAACATCTACTGCAGTAACCATTCAGTGTCAAAGGACTGAGCCAAGATTGAAATGTGCACATGAGGGGTATTTCTATGGTCCACTGCCATACTGACAAAACATCTAAACATTTTGACCTGCAGTGTTTACACAATGCCAAAGGGACTTTTCATTTTGGGGGCACTGACTATTTGTATGAGAAAAGGATTTAGTTTTGACTGATGAGTTGTCTGTTTTGGGAGAGATATGACCTTTTGCAGGTGTGCCATGGAGTTTTGCTGAACCATCTAGGTTATTTTGGCAAATGTATTTAAAGCTTTGAGAATGTCCTTTTTTTCCGAGAGATGAGCCACAGCAATCGAGAAGGAACTTTTAATTTTGGGGGCACTGACTATTTATATGAGAATATGATTTGGTTTTGAAGCTTGAGTTAATTGTTTTGGGTGAGATATGACCTTTTGAAGGTGATCTATGTAGTTGTGCTGAACCATATAGGCTATTTTGCCAAATACACTTAGAGCTTTGAGAATGTAATTTCTGTTTCAAGAATTGAGCCAAAGCAATGGAGAAAAACTGTAATACATGACAACACACACAATGGAGTCTGATTTGTGCTTGGCACAGTACTGACCTCTCTCTGTTGCATTTCACATCTTAAGAAACGATTGTACTAGAGAACAGTGTGTCATCATTTAAAGTGTAAGTTCAGAACTGGGGGTGAAGTTTTCTGTTAGTATGTACGGATTCGAGTAGGGACTTTCTCAAAACACCCCCATCCCCCCTGCCAACAGCTTCCTGTTGAAGCCACAGTCAAGATGAAGTGAAACCTAACATAAAAAATAGTTTTTTTTTTTTTTTTTTTTTTTAATGAGCGCCCCATGCAGGTCAAATGGCAGAATGTATGAAACAGGACGTTTTTGAGTGCCATGACCTATTATGTGCAGCAGGTCTTTGTGTTTTTTGAGGCAAAAGATGTTTATTTTAATCTAACAAAGTAGTGAGGTTGAAGGTCTTATAGCCATAATAACAGCATTACCAGGAAGATGCCTGTAGAGGTTGATGCAATGACTAAGGCAGATGAAATGTACAGAATTAGCATTCCAGTAGTACATCTGGAAGTGGGCCACTTGTCTCTCAATTCTTGTTTCTATTTTGCTCTTGTAAACTTATCTGGAAGAGGTCTACAAGGGACTACAGTTCATCTATGAGCAAACAGTTTACACTTGACATCAATTTGCTTTAGCCTATACAATGTTGTGGGCTTTACTGAGGAAACTCACTATGGAATTATGGACGATTTATGGCAAAAATCAGTGTTCTTTATGTACAGGTGATTTTTCCAACATTGAGCTTAATAAACCGTCTCTGAATACCTACTGAAAATTTAACATAGAAAAACACTGTTATTTTGTTGATATAATCAAAATCGTCATAATTGTCAAAGCTGTTGACACCACACAACTTGGTGATTCTAAATGAATCTTGTTGTCCTGAAGATAAACTAGCAGAAAGCAGTCAAATAACCTACAGGCCATAACCATCAGTTATGTACTCAGTGTTGACAAACAAACATGTAGCACACGTTACAGGCTGAATAGGTACTGGTATAAAAGTGGAAAATCCACCAAACCAAATATGGTGGGCAAAGCCTGTTTCAGGGATTTCAGGAAAATGGTGCTGATTAGCCAGTGATTGCATTTCAACAGAATTTTGGCCCAAAACCCAAATTTAATTCTAAATTAGCACAACCCCTTTTTCGTGACTTGTAGACTGCAGGCAGGTGATCTCATCCATGTTGACCAAGTCTTCAGATTTTATACCCCAGTCCAGAACGACTTATGTGGCAGAACAAAGTCATTGAGAAGCACATGCCCAAGACCTAAAAAAAAAACAGTGACGTCATGAGTACTAGAACCCTATCTGTGGACATAATGGAACGCATTTTTATGGTGTCCATTTTGGACCAAGTTTGGTTACTCGTCTGTGGTTTTCAAATTAAAATAGTCATCTTCTTGTAAACTACAGGGTCACACAGGAACAGGCTCTACAGAACAGACCAAGAAAAGAGCTCCTAGCTATTTATATAACATTTTTAAGAGTGTTATTGTCAATCTGTTAAATGGTTATTACATATTTTATATTACTGCCACATGTAGGAAAAAAAGTAACAGCATTGATGTTTATACCTCGATACTGCAGACCACAATCACACCAATACCAGTGTTGAGCAGGTTGTCTTCAAACCAGTTCTTCATCTTACTGTAGCAACCCTGGCATGAAAGAGAGGCAATACTATTAGCATCTCTGACAACAACATAGTTATATACCACAATCACACTATAGTCACAGTTGATCCATTTAGGCATAAAACAGGTATTGACCATTTATAATGTATTTACTAGCAGGTCAAGGTTACCTTAATTGTTTGGCTGCCAGAAATGACATTGTTACAAGATGACTGAGCAATGCACTGATAGGTTTAACTTTTATGAAGGACGACAGGAGAAAAGTGCAGCTTATTCTAGCCAATTGTACAGTACCTCTTTCCAGTAGTCGTTGGAGTCTTTGCAGGCGTCCTTTACGCAGCAGGAGGCTGGGACGGGAGGCATCCAGTCTGTCACATTTTTTACTCCACAGCACTCAAACTATGCAGAGGAGCAGATAAGACCACATCAGCACTCGCACAAATACCTGTATTACATATGAGTCTGAAAGAGAGAAGGGAGAAAGGTGGGAGTAAAAGCTCACTGTGCGCTGGAAGGTGTACCACTCAGAAGCAATAGGTGAAACCGTTGTATTGTCAGCCCCTCTGGCTTCGCTCAAGCTTTGCCTGAGGTCCTTCTCGATCAGTCTATCAATCTGTGAAGCAAAAGACATGGCTGATTTGTTACCGGACAGTCTCATCACTGTGGG
>NC_045158.1:9940222-10055222 GCF_900700415.2 Clupea harengus | reverse complement strand
AGAAGTCAGGCTAGACACTGGTAATGGGGACAAATGAAAGAGAGCTGCTTAATTTAGACATTTCTAAAAATTGCCTTGTAAATTCTGCTACAGTGTTCCTCATACCAGGTTTTCTTACTCAGAAATTACTGGCTTCGCAGATAGTGTAAGTAACCACAAAATCTGTATTTTTATGTCATTTTTTTGTCATGTCACGTTTAACCAAAACTTGTCCTCATTCATGACAACCTTGGCAGGATCAAGTGTTACCCCTTCTCAAAAATGTGGGAATTGACAGCATGTGACTTGCAGTGTAAACAGTGACACTTAGGATTTGGTTTGAGAGACATTCTGACATTCTGAAGTCAACTGAATGCATGCAGGGTTACGCGACACCAGCAGTCACACCTTTTGCTTTCTGTGAGAAGTGACACCGTTGCCTTCTTAAAAGCGGTAGACTGTTATTTCAGGGAACAAAGTTTGTTTGTAGATTAGGAATCACATGCTAATCAGACCACCTTTTGGACCCGTTCATCAGTATTGTTTTTTTAGCCTTTAGCTAAACCACTCTTTGATCTGTATTTCAAAATGTGATTATAGTGTTAAAGAATTGACAGTAGATTTTTGTGTCCTTAATAGTATGTCTTCAACTAAGTTTTAAGTTGTTGTTGTTTACCAAACACATTGTTCAAAATTAATATTAGCAGTCATGCTCGTTTACCAGCTGGTAGCAATTGATTCGAGAGTGTTTGAAGGTCCAGCACATACTGGGACGTTGTCCAGTAACAAACCTTTGTGTATCTACTTATTTCACCCAAAGAAAAACAGCAAGAACTCATTGTTCTGATAAACAGCTCTTGCTTTCCCAAAGCCCCCCCCCCCCCAGCACCCAAAAGAGGCATTTATTAGCTCTTCAGTTAGCTAATGAGACAGGCCGAGATAAAAAACAGGTTGCCCCACATTTGATAAGACTGCTCTGTCACCTCTGCAAATGTGATTCCCCTTCAAGGCTACAGCTGTAAAACCCTTCCCACAGCCTCTGCACCCACATAGATGTTAAAGTCGCATGCACTCACATTGCCTTGGGCTGCATGTCTGAAAGCAGTCCTGATCAGATGTTAGTAAAAGTCAAACTTTATACTCTTCTGTCTCCACTTCATGCACAGATACTAAAAGCATCTAGTTTAATGACCCCCCCTCCCTACTTTCACATTCTTTGATGACTTAACACCCAGAATTGTCAGAGAAAGTTCTGCCATAGCTTTTGAAAAGGGATTTATGTTGGAAATGTTCTGTGCCCCAAATACTGTGTTTGCATCATGGGGTGCTTTTATCACTTTCTCAGTGTTCCTGGCAAGAGAAAGCCATTCTCCTGGAAAGGCTCAGAGTCGTCAGTTGAGAGAGAGACTAGGGAAAGTACATCTAACTGAGATGGATGGCTCATAAATTAGAGGGGAATTTCCATCTATGAAACTCTTAGTCTATGTACGTCAGACAAGGAAGAAAGGGGGAATTTAAACAAAAGAATCAATAAAAAACCTGGCACAGTGGTCCCTCGTATCACTCAATATCACCGTCGGCCACCATGCCGTGGATGATTGTAGCTGAAACATGAAACAGAGGCTCTTATGATGGGGCATGGCACAGCAGGGGCTTGTGGTTCCTCAGGAACCAGAGCAGCTGTTTAAGGTAGAGGGCTCTCGGACCACACAGATATACCGCAGCCCCAGTCACCCAGCACTTCTGATAAATAAACCAACTGTCCTTCCATTTATAGCTACAGACCCAGAACCTGTTCAAACCAAAAAAAAAAAATAATCATATGATATATTTTATTCTCTGAGGGTGGTAACATTAATTAGTTTCTCATTACTACATGATTGTTTTTATGTTAAAGTTTTAATCAGTGGTGTGCTTTATAAATTTACCTCGTCCAGACTTCTTGGTGTAACTACATTTGGGTCTTTAAGGAGTGATACTTTTATTAGTAGTAGGATGCGGAGAACATGCACTGGAAAGAGTAGAAGAGATCTCCTGAAAGAAAAATTGTATCCTTTTGATTTTCTGAGTAGCACCTGTTGTCACAAGCATTTTCACTTGGGTGCAACTTCCACAAGGATTTGTCAAATACTTGTAATTAGCAGACAAGTGACTACAAAGAGCACTGTGTTTCAAAGGTAAACACATTTTCCATTTACTTGGCTGCAGTTAGTTAAGTTTATACCGTAGGTCTCAGGAGAAGATATAGAGGGAGTAAAAACAAAGAAAAAAATGTAAGTGACAAAAAGAGTAGGCACAAAAGGTGGTGATCTAGGGTTAGGTAATGTAGTCTTCTTATTCCCCTGACCACAGTGCACTATACATCGTTTAGTCACAAGGTCTTCCCCTGGTCTCTTATCATTCCCCGTGTTGGCATTTGCTTTGTTCTGCATTTATAATGATAGTACATGTGATTTTGAATACCAAATCCCACCACTTCATGTAAAGGCTGCTTCTTATTTGAAATATTTCTCGTTCTGGAGTCATTTGTTTTATACTGTGATATTTTACAGTATAAAGGAAACCTTAGTCGATAACACTACTCTGCAAAGGGGATTTCACTGTGGTGATCAAATACCAGTAAACCTATGTGCATATGTCTGATCAGCCCCATGCCATGAGGTTTGACAACATGCTGCATTTGTCGTTATTAATCAGATTAATAACGCTCATAGCCTTGGCATTTTTATTCATCTTGTTTCTGTCTTTTTAAATGTTTAAGACAGAGAAAGTAATAATGAAGTAGGTGAACTTAATTTTGAAGACAGTGACTGGAGGAAATGTCATGTGTAATAGTGAAGTAGGTGAATTTAATTGCGATGTACTCATGTGGCTTACTTCAGTTCTACTGTGGCAGTGCTGTTTTTGTAAATCTTATGTGAACCAAATGGTGTTTTTCACAAGCAAATTGTACAATTTAATAGAATATGGCAGAAAGGAGTTGCCACTGTTGTTTTTTGTTTTTCACATGGACAAATATGAGCTCGATTTTCTGCCTTTGCAGTGGTCTGCTTTAAATTCAGTGTGATCCATTTCATCTGACCAGAGCCTCTCTTCCCTCATGTAGGTTTCTCTCCTGTCTGCCCTCCCTGTGACGACGAGATGAAGGCAGATGCCATTTTGGACCACTTGTGTGCTAGTGAATTTGGTAAGCAGTCTTTACAAGTTATCTACTTTGGTTGCACTACCAAAACAGAAAGTTGTCACATGTTTGTCTAAAATTATAATTTCCTGTTTTCTTTAACCTGAGAAACAAGTTCACAACATCACTTTTTTTTTGATTTGCTGGTTTGATTGAAGAGATACAGCTCTTTTTAGTGAGTAGCCCACGACAACTTTAGTAGTCAGTAGTTAGATCATGTATGGATTGAATGGATGAATTCAATCAAATGATGGACTCACAATAAGGGGGTGTGTTGCCTAGAAGTTACCTTCATTTTGATTGGCTTAGCCATCAACTCTCAAGCAAGCTCTTGTATCCAGGAAATAAGAACCCATGCCAACTAAGTATAATTGTTGTCCCTCAAATGAACTGTGCTTCCTTTCAAACTAATTCTTTTTAAAGAAATGTGGAAACTCTGGCCAAGTTTTGTTGTGATTTAGATTACGCCTTGGTGGCCTCCTTCATCACAGATTCAAATCTTTTTACAGAAGTTTCTAAATCCCAGCAATCCCTTTACATAAACATGCTCTCCAGAGTGGAACAACACTGCTGCCATCCCCCTCTTTGTGTTTTCGCTCATGAAGTAATAAACATGGAATTCACAGCAGAATTCATAGGCTGTTTGTTATATATACAGAACAAGGAATGCACAAGAGATAAGACTGAAGGCCAATGGTGATTTTGGAAAAAGAATGTTGCAGTCAACAAATATGTAAAACTAGTCAGACACAAAGTTGATGTTGTTTTTATTCTGTGTGTTTTGCATGAACAACATTTCGTTTTTTACTGTAAGGCTGGTTGGAGAGAGATTGAGAATTACTTTCACAATAACAAAAGTGGTTCCATTCCATTCAGTTCATTTACAGTTAACCAAGAGTTAATCAATCAAAACTTAGGTTCCTTTTTTTAAACTGCCTGGCGTTTCAAATGCGACGAAAACAACTGATTTTGACTACCATAAATCCATACCATGTTGTAACGTTACAATTTTAAGGTTATCAGTATGTGTGTAATGGAACAGAGGTGATCCAAAGTGGCACTAAAGCCCTTTACTAGGCAGTCACTTGGGGCAATAAACCGGGGTGTTTGTTCTGCTGTCTGGCCCTCTGGAAGTGACAAGAACCACGAGACTGACTCCTGCTCAGGGTGATCTCAGTACACATTATGGTGTCCTTGAGAGCCTTGTAGCACATCTCAACTCTTATGTTATCTTCAGGGTTTTGACATCTGCTGCCTGGCTGCTGTGGGATATTAAAACACCAATGACCAAAACACCTAAAATCACCGATAAAAAAAGAATGGGTACTTAAAATATTAGTGAATTTCTTTTTCTGTTTGGAATAAATAAAAGATCTTAGTTAGAGCCCTTAAAAGCTTTTATCTAAATATGTTGAATCAGCTGTATAACATTACTGTCTTCCATTACTTACATAAATGCATAGAATTAATCATGTAACATCATGGTCTAAGGAACGATTTATGACACTGCCAACCAAAACTAAGATAGGCCTTATTTTTTGGCCTTACGTCCTTGATGCTTGATATTTGATCCGAGCACTAGGTCTGACAATGCCTGTTCAATGATGCAGTGCGGGTGTCTAAACAACAGTAGACATCTGTAATTGCATGTGCATTTGTTTGCCTGGCCTAGAAATCACCCAAGTGAACCCCTCAAGTTTTATTGGCCCCGATGTTAACAGATTTGGTAACCCTGAACCATATATCTTGCAGGTGACTGTGGCTCCACATGTGGAGACTAGCTTGTGTACCATTCCGTCAGATCCTTGAGCGACCGTGTTTGTTTTGGCAGTGCCTTTGGAGCGCTGACCCCTCAGATTGAATCACTAGCTCATTTGTTATCCTGTAATCTTCACGGAGGCTACAGTTAGCAGCTATTAGTTTTACAGCACGCTTTTGTCAAGAGTAATACAAAACTGTAATCATTATGAGTAGTTTTGACAATAGTCTATTTATTTGTTCTTTTTTTTTAAAAGGGGGGCAGCCTTTCTCTGGCAAGCGTGCCTTTGTGATGCTGGTTTAACAGTAATCATTAGGAAACATTTCAGTGACAACAGGCAAGAGTGGAACCTCTTCCTAGACACTTTGATCTTTTAATGGCAATGATTGTAACTTAACAGACTGTGTCACCTCGACCCGAGCTGGTGAAAGATTTGCAGCTGCAGTTCGGCTGCTATCATGATTTACACCCGTTGCTGCGGGTTTATTACGCTCTTCGGCAACAAACTTTGTAGCCCCCTCAATTGAAGGCCTGCATGCACTTTTGTAGTAAATGACGCATGCTCGATTTTCTTCTTCTTCTTCTTCTTCTTCTTTTTTTCTCCTGGCAGGCAGTAAACAACTGTGCAGCAATGCTCAGACGCCTACACCTTTTGCTCCTCCCGGCAGACAGAGGCCATGTTTGTGAATAGTGTCAGTGCACCATTCCTGCTGTGTTTATGACATGGCCCAGAGAAGTCTGAGAGAAGTCTGTCCCTCCATTCGGAGAAGGGCCTAGACTAGAGGAAGTAGGGGTCGCAGGTCAGAGGCAAAGGTTAAACACCCCAATGACCAGTGCGTGGGGAGAGCCGCATGGCCACTTGCCTGAGCCACACTCCAGAAGCGTTTCCACCACCTGGTTTAATTTGTAACCTGCCCGTTGAAACGTAGAATTAATGATGTGCATTTCAGTTTAGGTCAGCCATAGATTACGGTGACATATATGGAGATGCATGCTCCGTTTATGTGAGCCTCACCCTCATCGAGGGCAAAGGGGTCACTAGTTGTAGCCTAGAATGTTGTGTGACTAAATATTTACAAGAGCTGTCTAAGATGATGTAGTGATCTCAGTGCAATAAGGCCCGTTCTCGATGTGCTCGTTACTCTGCTGAACATTTCATTTAGACAGAATGAGCTTCTGTTTGTGACTTTATAACTTGATAAAAAGGTCCCTGTTGCTGTGTAATGAGATACAGACTCTCATGCCGCTCTATTTCTAAATGAACATGGTACAGTTTGTATACAGATACTCCTGTGCTGACATATTTATCATGGTATACTATATGCTATGATAAGATTCGGAAATTATGAAATTTAGTACCCGGGGGTCTTTGTTAGGATTAAGGCCAGAATTTATATCAGGCACTTTTGTGTAAAACTTAAATGGTTTAATGTGGTCCTTGGAGTCTGACCATCTTTATTGCATTGTTGTATAATGCTCTGTGATATAGTGTGGCATGTAGACTACATCATGTAGTCCCCAGAGGCCATTAGACCAGATATCTTGTGATTGTCTAATGTTGTAGGAAGAAAAAAAGATCTATATTACTGTCTTTGCTAAACCAACTGTAAGGATGTTCTCCGGAACAGGGGAACATTCCGACTGTAGCGACTCGGAGCACAAGAAGCTTAAGGTGCACACAAAGTTCATGGCTTTGTTAAAGCGGGATTTGAACCAGATAAAGTGGTTTCTTGGGTGGGCTCGGGCTTCTCTTTATTGCTTTGCTTATTATGAATGCTGCCCATTTTGATTCAGTTTAAGACTAAGCCACCTCAGAGAATAAGTTCAAGGGACTGAGACGCCGGATAAGGGCTCTTAATCCGTACCATGTGCACTGTTAATACCTGGAAAAACAGACTGTTTTTTTCTACAGTGGTCATTAATTGTGAAAGTCTGAAGGAGTTAGAGATGGGCACTGCCACTCTGGCTGGGCTCCTTGGGGGCTACCACTTGCTTTCCAAACTCTTAACCTCTATAATGTGATGCTAAAAAAACTAAGACTTTTTTCCTCCCAGGGAGTGATGTTTCCTCTTCGAGCTGCTAAGAATATAAGTCACGGTTCAAAGGGATATGGGCGAGGATTACTTTTACTATGAAGGGGCGATGGTAACTGATCAGGGGTTTTTAAAGGACAATTAGTGGTAAAACTCAGCTTGGGCGTCAAGAGTTTTCGTGTTTCTTGGGGAACCGCACTGTTACACCTACAAACGTAACAACTTCCCTCAAACGTAATAAACCACAAACACAATACAAATCTGCACATTTTAAAACCCAGTCTGCAATTTCGTTTTGGTTCAGCGAAAGGTTCTTGATATTTGAGTCAGTCAAATGACACCACTCCTCCTGAAACACTGTTAATTGGCTGGGGTTGTTTATGGCTTTTGGTCCGAGCTATTATGTTTGTTTCCCATTTACAAAGCCAGGACCTTGTATGAACACCAGAGTTTCTTTGAGCGCACACACTGAACAGCCAGCTTAACAGTCATGAGGCAAGACAAAAGTGACAGATAAAGAGAGAGTGATGAAGACTGCATCTCCGCAGTTAAGATAAATGCAAGTTGCCTTGTACGCAAGGACTGATACAGAAAAAGACACCCTCGTCATGGTTTGAACAGAGATCATTCTGGAGTTGACTCATGCACACGTACAGCAGAGAAGGTGAGGGAAACAAACAGATTAAGAGGTTAAAGAGAGTTTAGTGAAAGATCAAGCAGATTTAAGCAAATCTAAGGAGAAGTGTGGGATTAAGGAGAGATGAAAGTCCGAGCTAGAGCGGTCAGTCTGGCCTAGTACCGCTCAGCGGATGAAATCAAGGAAATGAGGCATGGTACATTTTTGGTCACTTTCCCCTTTTCCAAGTTCTAGGGAGACAATGACTCATAGACTGAAGGCTAGTCCATCTGTCCCATTTAATATTTCAGATGTGAGACTGCTAAAGACCGCTGACCTGTTCCTAATTGGTAGAACATCATGTATTCCCATGAATACATTTCCTGGATAAAAAACACACACATAAAGCATATTATCCTTCCATAGATTGGGCTTTGTCAAGATACAGCCTTTTATGCCGAGAGAATTATGTCTTTCTGATTTACACCCCATCCCTCTTTCCACCGCCCACCATTGCCATCCTGAGATAGTTAGGATATTGATTACACCCCCTTTTTTTGCTCTTTTCTCTAGCGTTACTTAGTTGACTAATCTCCTCTTTGTGAGCCCTGGTCTTCGGCGGCATGACAGGCATACCCTTTGCAATACAAGCCTCTCTTGCCGCTCGGCCCTGTAGTGACCCCCTCCCGGCAGGGAAGGGATAATGTGACGCACTTTGGATTATTATTGTGCTCTGAAGCAGGAACGGCTACTATAAATTTTCTGTTTTTTTCTTCTCTCCCCGTTTTTTTGTGAAATGCTTCTTTGTACAAGCTTGGGGGGGGGGGGGGGACTTGCCTCTCACCTCAATTTATTTACTGCCACACTTCTTCGACTTGTTTTCTCAGCCATCAAGACCAAAATCAAGGAGGTCAAAAGGGAACAAATGGACCGAAAAGTGATCCTGCAGAAGAGGAAGAAGGTACTGAAACGAACCACCCTTAAGAATAAGGACTTAAAGAAACTCGTGCTGTACCTGAAGAATGGAGCAGACTGCCCGTGTCAGCAGCTGGACAACCTGGGAAGCACGTATCTGATCATGGGCCGTAAGGTGGACAAGCAGTACCTCCTGACGGGCATTCACAAATGGGACAAATCCAGCAAGGAGTTCAAAAAGACCATGAAGAAACTCAAGACCCACAAATGCCCAGCTTTTGAGAATGTTTTCAAATAATCTTTTTTTTGTTTTGTTTTGTTTTGTTTTGTTTCTTTTGCATCTCATTATACACATGAACTTGCACAACCAAGCAACCCAGAATATTGCCTATATTTTCATTGTTTATATAAATATATATATTTCTATGTGCATTTACAGATTTACCATTGTAGTGAGTCCCTCACTGTTTTTGCCATGGGGCTCTGCTGGTGTATAACTGGTGACTTTGAAAGAAAGAAAATGGATTAGGTTCCTGAAGTATCAAACATAATAGATCACTTATGTACATAACCACATACATGTCCAGAGAATGTTATAAGAAGAGAGCCATCACCACAGAATCTTGATTTCTCTTACAATTTTTCCTTGAGGCATCAACTGATCGTCATGGTCACCAGAAGTGGAATGGAATGGTATAGGTCATTGCACATACACACAGACATTTATATTAGTTCCATTTTTCAATAACATATCACTGTTACTTAAGACTCTGTTACATAAAACATACATGCAAGTTGAGGTGATAACAATGTTGTAAACATGCTCTGAATTACTGTTCTCTGTGAAGTAGTCTCAAGGAAGTCCATCTTTCCATTGATGTTATTGTGGGTTTATGATAGCTCATATTTTAGGGTAAATCAAATTAGACCAAACACACATGATATATTTCTTTATTTCATTTTTTAGATTTAGCACATCTGATAAAAGAGCTCCAGCAAGCAATCAAATAATGAATACTGCAGTAGTGTGCATTCACATTCTTGAAACAGGTCAGTTGAATATTAAGCAGATCTTTTTTTTACCTTCACTTTCAGTATAAGCCCATACATAGTTTGTTTGATAGCTGGTCTGGAAAGTGAATGTCAGATATGCCAGTTTCATTCCTTGGCCACATTCAGTGTTGTGTGAACATTACTCGAGACATCACAAATGTACCGATGTGCATATACTGTCTTACGGCACTCAAACATGTCTGTACAGTCTAAATGTTAAATCTCTTTCCAAGATTAAACCATCTTCCTGTAGCCTTAAATGTAATATTTTGTGTCATGTAATTACTGAGATACAATGGTTTCTGACATGATTGTACATGAGGTCAACAGTTTTGTTGTTATAAAGATTGTTTTATACTCTATTTGCTGTAAGGAAATAGTACCAGAATGGGATTAGCTTTAGCAGCACAAACACTTTCTGTCTATATACAAACTACTGAACGCAGTTTGCAATTTGTCACCATACATTTGAATTTAGGGACTTCCCACAGTGGCCAATCCTTTCACTGTCACATACAAGCACTCATACTCATCAACCTAACCTAACCAATATAACAACTGCCCAACCATATATCCTGAGCTGCAGGGTACAACACCAATGCAGAAATGGCTAGTGACAGCCGCAACACACGCTAGGCAATAGAAGTACAGTCAATAGAAGACAATGGAAGAATTAGACAAAATCAAACAAGTTTATTCATATGCTTGACTTCAAATGTATGTATATGTCACAATCTAGGGTCCATTGACTGCAGTTTAAAGTGTCTTATCCCTGTTTTTTTCTATGTAAAAGCAACAATTCTATAGAAAGCTGACATGGTTTGGTTATAGTGTACCTCAACTGTGTACATTAATGTCCAATCAGCTTGTGTTTTGTCAAACAGCTACTAAGGATAACAACCTCATGGGTTAGGTTATGATGACTAATGGATAACTACAGTATCAGTGTAATAGCAGACTGAACTTCAGGTCACAAGCAAGGTTTACATTATGAAAAGGCAAGACCTTAAATGGAGACTTGGCGTACTGATGAATAGGAATAACTGACTTGTTGACTAAATCCATTATAGTGGAATTATTTCCTTCCTTTGCTTGGTAGTGTTGACATTGGTAAATTACTTACTAGAGCAACACCTTATAAAACATCTCTGCGACACATAAATGATAATAAAATAGGTAATTATTTTATTATCTCTCTAGGTGTCAAGGTACGTGCTTATAAATATGTGCCTTCAAACTATGTCCCAAAAAGAGTTTACATCTTACACCATATTTTTAAGTTTGAGTTTTCTTCCTAGGTGCAGGGATAAGTTTGGTCATCACCTTTTTGCATTAAACTGGTTAGGTAGGAAATGCTCAGAGAATGTAGGAGGAGTTTCATTTAATCAAAAGCTAATTAAATTATTATCTCTCACACTCTCTCTCTCTCTCTCTCTCTCTCTCTCTTACACACACACACACACACACACACACCTATATACAGTATACGTGAGAGAGAGAAAATTCCCCTTCTTTAATGCATAATATATAGATATACATTGCATTAGAAGTGTACAGTGTATCTGTGTATCTTGATGTTCATTTCTAAACATATGCTAGATAACACTTCAGTTCAAACAGAACTAATATAGTTAATGGAAATCATCTTCTGCTCTACTACCTCTATATGAATACTCGTATTGTTCTTCGTGCGTGCAGCTAAAGCAGAAAAAGATTCCACACCATCTGATATGGTTTGCACAAAAGCTATCTCACATGCTAAAGCATGGAATCAATATCTGTCAGGTCCCGAGTAAAAATCCTGAGGATATTACTTTTACAGTAGATGGAATAGATAGCATTTTGGGCCAGCGACCAGGAGAAAGCAGAGCAGAGAGGAGAAATGTGTGGTTCACAGGCCAGGCTCGAAATTCTTGGACTGCTGTCAAATTGGCAGATGCTTCACATCAGCACTAATATTTGTGAGCAGCTTGTACTCTTATAAGGCAAATTTGCTCTCTATTTTACAACTACTCCATTAAACTTAAATGGTTTCAATCCTGTGTCATGAGAGACACTTTTATCTAGGCACATTGTTGTTTCCTCAAGAATAAACGATAAACATCTTGTTACATGCAGTTTTATATATATTTTTTACCTCAGGATATTAATAAAAAAATCAGAGGATAAATGGCCTCTATGAGATGTTATCTATGAAGATAACTCCTCTCTATCTGTGTCCTTCTGTTAATAATTTGCTACCTTGTCCCTGATCTGCATGAATGACTTGCCGTTCCATGCAACTAATGCAATTATCTCTTGCTGATTATTTTCCATTGCTGAATTAAGATGAAACAAAAGCAAGACTGGAATGCTGAGTAATGGCTGGTCATGTCAAAGTCAATGTAACAGTGTCTTTTTTGGACAGCTGGCTCCTGTCACTCACCACCCACAGGAAGTGTTCTCAGTGATGGACCTTTCATGGCTCGGGATCCCTAGATGTGAGCTCATTATTGTTCGAGTTATGTAACAATTTAGTCACAGATACTTCTTCTAAAATTATTTTTGAGACAGAAATGAGATTAGGCATTTTATTGTAAAAATCTACAATAATTTACAAAAAAGATCTCCTAGTTACCCCTCTCCACAACAGTCTTCTTGTCAGAGGCTAGTTAAATGCACTATACTGTGAATATTTGAGCCTCATCCCCTAAGGTTATCTTGAGAGAGAGACAGAGGAGGTGATTTTGAGATGTTTAAACATTTAGTAAAAACTGGGTATGATTGGTGACCCTGTTGAAGTCTCTCCTTCAACTCAACAGAATTAATTTGGTCCGTATAGAAATCTGAGAAGCAGGAGATTTAAACCTAAATCCCACTTTTAAATCTCATTGTTGTCTAGGAGAAATTAAGATATTTTTCAGATTTTCTTTTCTTTTGGGCAGTCACCTACACAACATCCATCTTGCCAAATACTGTAGGCTTATGTAAATATTTAAGCAATATGGGACTAGTTTATTTGTCAAGAAAATGTGTTAGACTTGTCAGGGTTTGTTGATTTAGATTGATCTGATGATAGTTCCAGAAATGTGTATTCAAACCTATGCAAACATGGCTACACATACATACAGATGTGCTCTGGATGGGCAGAGTGTAAATCATGTTTGATGCAGGTAGTATCCTTTTACCATCTGGATTCGAATGCCTGCTATAAACATCCTACTTAGAGGATCCTGGGGATGTGGCAGTGGAGATGTACTGACCTTGATGAAAATAAAACATCATTCATCTGTCCACGTTAATCAAAGTGTGAATGCTTAATCTGGCACTACATGATCTTTGAAAACTCCAAAGAATCTCCACTGACCAATAACTCAGCAGGCACAGAATATTTAAAAGTATTACAAGAGCTTAGAGGATATTGGATATTATCACAGTATAATATGGTTATTATAGTCCTGGGGATGCCTATCCATTTCAATATTTCAATAATGCATCTTTGTTATGGTTTGGATATTAGTGCAAGCGTACAGAGGAGCTATTTCAGAAGCTTTGTTTCATGTGCTTTAACATCTAAAGCAGTACAAACAAATAAAATAGATCTCACCTCTAACAAAACAATCATCACATTACCATAATTACTTCACTAAGTTCCTTATCGCAGTTCACTGCGATATAACGGTATGGTACATGACACTAGTCATGGGCCTAAATCGAAGCATTTATCCATTCACGCCTGAAAGGCCGCAAGATTCGTCTGCACTTACTCCTGGGCCCGCCCCCTCAGGAGTCTATAAATTCAACCGCGCAGCACAAACTCACCCTTTTTGAAAAACTTCGCAAGACGAAGTGCCAGCTCCGAGTACATCCTCTACGCTACTAAGTCAAAGAGTTTTGTGTGCTTTTGCTCTCTACGGGTTGGTGAGTTATTCGGGTTCTTTAACCCTCACTAGCTCAGGGCGCTGCAAATTATATTTTGGAAGTAGTAGCCGCTATCCTAGCTGCCTAGCTGGCTAAGTTTCTGACTAGCCTGCTAGCTTGCTAACAATGTGTTGGTTGCTAATAGTGTGCTTGTGTATTAATACTTTCTTCTACTTTCAGAACAAAGATGTCCAGGCACTACCCCGACTGTGGGCACACCCGTGTCAAGGGTGACCGCCACCGTCGGTGCGTGACCTGCCTCGGCAGGACCCACGCAGAGGCGGCGCTCTCAAGCGCCGACCCTGTCTGTGGCATCTGCGCTAGCTTGACGCTAGCCAAGGCTACAAAGCGCCTTGCGCTATGGGAGCGCAAGGACGCTGAGGGAGCTGCACCGGCTCCATCCAGGGTTAACACCCTCGTAGGACCGAGTGCGCCCCTAGCCTTAGCTAATGCGAGTGTTAGCAGCCGCTTTGCAGCCGCAGCTTCACCCATTAGCCTCTCCCCGTCGCCGCCACCTGCTAGCCCAAGGGCCGCGGGCCGCGAGGCGGTGGATCTACCACTGGCCGAAGTCCTGCCCGAGCTGGAGCTGGACTTCGGACCAGATGATGATAGTCTGCTGGACTACTCCGACGAGCACAGCTCAGTCGCAGAAGCCATGCGGACGAGCCAGGACGTTAAGCCACGGGTAGCCTCACCCCCGGCTACGTCACAGATACTGGGCCAGCAACTCCACGAGGTTGCGCTGAGAGCAGCCAGCTGCCTCGGGCTCCCTCTCCCTCCCCCTCCCAGTGTGCGGTCCTCGCTGCTGGATGGGGAGTTTTACGCTGGCCCCGCCGCACCAGTTTCTAGTTCCCTCCCCTTCTTTGAGGAGGTGCACAAGGAACTGCAGGCGATGTGGGTGACCCCCTACTCGGGCCGTGCCCCAGTGCCGGGGTTCGCCCCGTACATGCAACTCCACAGGGCTAGTGAGAGCGGCTACCTCTCCTTCCCTAAGGTGGAGGATGCAGTAGCGGGCTACCTCTCGCCCGCCTCCCCCACGATGCGCCTCGGCCAGAAGCCCCTCCTACCCACGCGAGTGGCCAGGCACCAGGCGGCGCTGGCGGAGAAAGCCTACTTGGCTGCAGGGCAGGCTGCCTGCACAACCAACACGGCGGCGCTGCTACAGCGATATCAGGCAAAGCTCCTGACTGAGATAGCCTTGTCGTTGGGGGAGGATCACCCGTCGGTTGCGGAGCTCCGTCGGGCGACGGATCTTTCGCTCCGACTGACCAGGTGCACCTCACAGGCCCTGGGGAGGGTGATGGGTACCGCGGTGGCTACCCAGAGGTCCCTGTGGCTGTCGCTGGCTAAACTCTCTGACAGGGAGAAAGCACCGCTCCTCGACGCCCCGGTCTCTGTCCAGGGCGTCTTCGGCGAAGCCGTTGACACGATGGCTGCCAGGTTTGAGGAGCAGCAAAAGAGCAGGGAGGTATTCCAAGCCTGGATGCCTCGCTCTAACGGCCCGGGTGAGACGTCCTCTTCGGGACACACCACGCCCACACAGGGCCAAAAGCGAAGCGGGTTCCGTTCGCCAGCTCCTCCAGCAAAGGTGCCCACCAGGCGAGGCTGGCAGAGACACCCCTTCCGCCCTCCAGCTCAGCCGACAGCCCAGTAGCAGCCAGCTGCGCGCCCTGCCCAGGGCGCAGCCCACGCCCCGCGGCAGCATGCTGCTCGCCGCGGGCGGGGCAGAGGCAAGCCTCAGGGTACCTGATGGAGACAGTTACCCAGTGGCCACACAGGGGGGAGCGGTGGAGCCCACACCGCCTCCACAGAAATCAGCCCGTCGCTCACATGCGAAAATCATGTCCAGCACGGTAAGCAGGTTCTCACAAGCACCACTCTCATACGTCCTAACACCTGTCCCAGAAGGCGCAGTGCCCAGACATGCTTGTGCGACTCCCCCCGCGATGCACACAGTGCAATCGCACCCCCCAATTTTTTTTCAAAACCATGAGGGGGCAACCCCAGATCTCGTCCCCCTCCCTAGGCGGAGTGGGTGCAGATCTAGGCTTAGACTCATCAGAATCAGAATCAGAATCAGAAAGGTTTTTACTGCCAAGTAGGTTTTTACCTACGAGAATTTTTTTGTGGTACGTTGGTGCAAACAATAAACATACACAATAAACAATAAACAATACACATATTAAGTTACAGCAGGAGTGTGCAAAAAAGGGATTAGAGTCCGTGTTGGGGGGCGGGGGTCCCGGGCCTTGTTGATGAGGCCAACCGCAGACGGGAAGAAGCTGCTCAGGTGGCGTGAGGTTTTGGTCCTGATGGACCGCAGCCTTCTGCCGGAGGAGAGTGGCACAAGGAGTTTGTGTCCAGGGTGGGAGGGATCAGCCATAATCTTCCCTGCACGCCTCAGGGTCCTGGATGCATACAAATCCTGGAGAGATGGCAAATTGCAGCCAATCACTCAGGGTGATGGGGTTGTCACTCAGGGTGATGAGGTTGGGAGGGGCTGGGTTCTTCCTGAAATCGACAACCATCTTCACTGTTTTCAGCGCGTTGAGCTCCAGATTGTTCTGTCCACACCAGGTCACCAGATGGTCAATCTCCCACCTGTAGGCAGACTCATCACCACCAGAGATGAGCCCAATGAGGGTGGTGTCGTCCGCGAACTTGAGGAGCTTGACGGACTGGTGACTGGAGGTGCAGCTGTTGGTGTACAGGGAGAAGAGAAGAGGGGAAAGAACGCAGCCTTGAGGGGAACCGGTGCTGATGGTCCGGGGGTCAGAGACATGTTTTCCCAGCCGTACGTGCTGCCTCCGGTCAGACAGGAAGTCATTGACCATGAGCGGGTTAGTTCCCGACCAATTCAACTCAAAGCCCAGCCTGGCTGGTTGTGCGGCGAGTTGGCGCGCATGCGCAGTCTCACCATGGGTGCTGAGAACGATCACAAAGGGGTACATGCTGCAATTCCCCCGTCCCCCTCCGCCATTCAGTGGAATGATCCAATCCGTGGTGCAGCAGGGACAGTCTCACTTCCTACGGGAAGAGATAGTCTCCCTGCTCAGAAAAGAAGCGATAAGCATAGTGCCTCCCGAGGAGGAAGCTTCAGGCTTCTACAGCCGTTATTTCCTAGTCCCCAAAAAGGACGGGAATTATCGGCCAATATTAGATCTACGTGTGTTAAACAAAGCACTCATGCCGCTACGGTTCAGAATGCTGACCCCACACCGGCTGGTGCAGTTCATAAGACCAAACGATTGGTTTATCACGATAGATTTAAAATACGCATATTTCCACGTTCCGATCCACCACAGACATCGGAGATATCTGAGGTTTGCATTCGGAGGAATAGCGTACCAATTCAACACACTCCAGTTCGGCTTAGCTCTGGCGCCGAGGGTATTCACAAAGTGCGTAGAAGCAGCCAACGCCCCATTACGACTACGCGGCTTGCGCGTATACAATTATTTGGACGATTGGTTAATAGCTGCTCATTCAGAGGCCGCAGCGGTGCAGGATGGCCATCTAGTGGTGGCACACCTGCATCGACTGGGCTTTGTGATAAACAGGGAAAAAAGCGTTCTGTGCCCAAGCCAAATTACGCATTTCCTAGGCATGAGTCTAGACTCCACCTCCATGGAGGTCAGGCTGTCTCGAGAACGAATAAATGCCATCAAAACATGCGTGCGCCAGTTCCGACTGGGACAGTCAGTCTCGTCGCTGTGCTGCCAACGCCTGTTGGGAATGATGGCATCAGCCGCTATCGCGCTCCCACTAGGGATGTTGCGTATGCGGCCGTTCCAGATGTGGTACCTGTCTCTGAGGCTCAACGCAGTCACAGACAGGCACCGCAGAGTAATGGTGTCCTCCAGAT
Source organism: Clupea harengus (assembly GCF_900700415.2). Taxonomy (NCBI): domain Eukaryota; kingdom Metazoa; phylum Chordata; class Actinopteri; order Clupeiformes; family Clupeidae; genus Clupea; species Clupea harengus. The sequence continues at coordinate 10,037,921 of NC_045158.1, read as the reverse complement.
GCAGGAAGGCCCTGGCAATCTGGAAAACCCCCTGGTTTCTCGCTGCATCGGGCACTATGGGCATAGTGTCGCGTCGCGTAGTAGTGACCACAGACGCCTCCACCAAGGGGTGGGGTGCGGTCTGCGAGGGGAGAGGCGTGAACGGTCTCTGGTCTGTGACAGAGGCCGCGTCTCATATAAATGTGTTAGAACTGCGGACAGTAGTCCTGGCTCTACGACACTTTCTGCCCAGACTGAGTGGTCAGCATGTGTTAGTGAGGACGGACAACACTGCGGCCTTGGCGTATATAAACCGTCAAGGCGGAGTGCGCTCCCAGTCACTGCACCATTGGGCGACCCGCCTGCTCCTGTGGGCAGTGAGTCACGTCCATTCCCTCAGGGCAGTTCATATTCCAGGTCACCTCAACTACGGTGCGGACCTGGTATCGAGGGGCGACCCTCGAGCAGCAGATTGGTGTCTACACCCTCAGGTGATAGAACAGATCGACACGGGCTCTGTATACGCTGAAGTGGCGCAGTTTTGAACGATGGTGCGCTGCGCGTCAGCATGACCCCATTAACTGCTCGCTGGGCGTTATACTAGAATTCCTACAGCAGTTGTTTGATGAGGGGAAGGCGGCTTCCACTCTCAAAGTGTACCTGGCAGCCATTTCAGCCTGCCACGCAGGCATTAATGGCAGTTCTCCTGGCAGTCACCCGCTAGCGTCACGCTTTATGGCGGGGGTGAGATGGCTCAGGGTGCCAGAGAGACACCTCATACCCTCTTGGGATCTGCTGGTTGTGTTACGTGCTCTCACAGGGCCTCCGTTCGAGCCCCTGGAGACGGTGGACATAAAGTTTGTCTCTTTAAAGACTGCGCTGCTACTGGCGTTACGTCAGCAAAGCACGTTGGTGACATGCAAGCCCTGTCAGTCAGCCCATCATGCCTTCAGTTCTCGATCGCTGGTGACAGAGTGGTTATGCGACCTAATGCTGCTTACACACCTAAAGTGGTGGCAACCCCATTCCGCAATCAGGTGATTGAATTAGCAGTTTTCTCGCCTCCTCTCTTTGCGTCAGCAGAGGAGGAACGTTTGAATAAGCTCTGTCCAGTGCGCGCTCTCCGCTGTTACGTAGAGCGCACTAGAGCTTTCAGACAGTCAGATCAGCTATTTGTGTGCTTTGGTGCAGGTGCAAAAGGCAGACCTCTATCAAAACCGAGCCTCTCCCGTTGGATAGTAGAGGCTATCGTGTTGTCTTATAAGAGCTTGTCTTTAGATCCCCCGGAGAAGTTGCATGCGCACTCTACGCGGGGGGTCTCGTCTTCCTGGGCCTTACTACGCAAAGGGCGTCTCAGTGGAAGATATTTGCAAATCTGCAAGCTGGAGTTCTCGCCACACTTTCATTAGATTCTATATGTTAGATGTGGCTGAACCTAGTTTTCTTCATGGTGTTCTGCAGGCAAGCGATCTCAGAATCCCCTGGCCTAAGAACAATATAATGTTAAGTGTGTTCATTAGTGTCTACATGTTATGTTGCACATGGAACATCCCAGGGTGGTTTCCTACGGGCGCGGGATCACGGATCCCTGCCGTCTATGATAAAGGTTGCCCTGTTAAATGTTCACCGCCAGCTGCCGTGTGAACCTCTAGGAGGGCAAAGGCTTCAATAAAGCTGGTGTGTGTGATTGGCTGCCACTGTATTATCACGCGGGAATGTATAGGGTCCCATACTGTTATATCGCAGTGAACTGCCGAGGTTACGTAAGAAACCGAGACGTTATTTAGTTTGAACTGATGGAAGATTTATAGCATACTTACTTGACAAAGTCCAAGCACTAGTATTCCACACAACACATTAGTCAAGTACGAACATTACATTTGTCTATTTTATAGTTTACCCAACAATGACATGTTAGTGTAACAAAGAATGGCAGATGTTTGTCATGATGGGGAGAAATAAAAATAACATTTTATGCAATCCGTAGTTGTGTTTTCTTTTCAGGTGCCGTACCATTTCTTTACAGTATTTTCATACTGAATCACACCACTATGTTTGTTTCCCATTCCCAGAGCCAGGACTGTGTACAAACACCAGTGTTTTTGTGAGTGCACCCACTGAACAGACAGCTAGAGGACAGTGAGGAGCAATTCGCTGAATTTGACAAAACGTATATCGAATTAGAATCACCATATGACATTCTGTATTGCATTCACATGGTAATTTATCTTTCTAACCAACATTTAATATGTATCAAATGTACATATCCTATACAGTAGGTTTCAGCCATATTGCAAGCACGATTTAAAAAAAATAACTGTTAACCTCATGATAAAGGCATACATGTAGAATCCATGTTGTTTCACATCCATTTCCAGGTATAAACATGTCTACAAAGACTCTACTCTACATGAAAAGTGATCTTCATAATAAGTGATTCTAATGTGATATTGGTATTCTGTTTGAAGATGTTATATTTTTGGCAGCACAAAGACCTTGTCCTCTATATCTTGAACAGCATACATGATGGGGTATTTTCACAGAACTCTCAGAGAGATAGCTTTTAGTAAATGAAAAGATTTTCAAATGATAACAACATATTACACAGTCCACTTGAAGCACTGCAATGATTATTATGCAAATGACCAAGCACAACAAACAAAGCTTCTCCTATTATGGGTTTGAAGAAGAAAAAAACAGACATGTTTTGGTTGGTTGGTCATCCAGGTCATAATAAGGAGGTTCTGGTTTAGGCTGAGGAGGGAAAAGCTGACTTTTCTCTGGAGTTTTTTCCTCGGCTCGAGGAGTGGTGGACCCTGTAACCGTTGTAGAGCTCCTCTGGGTTTTTGCAACACCTTAAAAAGTACGTGCACGTCATAATAATTTACAACATGACATTTTCCTCAAGCTTGCAAAACCAGACATGGGTGTCGGGTCAGGGGGTTCCCTTTCCTTAAATATGCCACAAGCATTACATATCCTAGGAGAGTGTTTAGTGAGAGGGGAAATTGAAATAGTAGTCTAACTGCACTGACATTAACCCTTGTTCCACTGACTGCGTGCCACGGTTGATGTTTATTTTGGGTGGTTCGCATTGGTTAAAGAGGTTAAAGATATCCCAAGGACTTAACACATGCTGTTGGTTGGGACACTGTTAAGGCATTTCTTGAAATGCTGTGGTAACTCAGACACTTCAAGCAGTTTTCATCCCTGTCAACAACCTTCAGCAGTAACATGAAGGTCTCTTTGCAGCATTATCCTTGGTATGAGATTCCTATGGGTATGATATACCAAACTCCACATCTCACAACAAACTGTGACCTCAATCCTCCCTCACACAGTTGCTGATTTGTATCCTCTTTTAAATGACCATGGTGTGGCCTTATTTCTCAGTAAGCAAACTCTGGCCAGTGACCAACACCATGTGATAACCCATCCCAAAAGGTGTCATTTTACAATGTGTGTGTGCACTGGGGTCAGTGGAACGGGGACAGGAGAGACAAACAAGAGAGTGGGGAGAGACTGTGTGTGTGTGTGTGTGTGTGTGTGTGTGTGTGTGTGGGTGTGTGTGTGTGTGTGTGTGTGTGTGTGTGTGTGTGTGTGTCTGTGTGTGTGAGTGTGTGTGTGTCTGTGAGTGTGTGTGTACTAGAAAAGAGAGCTAGAGCTAGAGCTAGAGAGAAAGTGAGTGTGTGTGTGCAAGGGTCTGTGTGTGTGTGTGCGAGCGAGCGAGAGAGAGAGGGCTGTAGAGTGAGAGGGAGCTCCATATCTCAGTCAGCCATTGTTGGAGCACCTGGCTGCAAGGCCCATTGGTGATTTATAATGCATCAGTAAGAGCTGCCACCGGGGCTTATGTATGAAGTAACTCAGACCTCCATTGTTTATTATTCTACCCAGTATGTACTACGATGGCTAGTGCAAATTCACAGACGCACACATAGCCACACTGACACAGATAGATACACAGAGAGAGAGAGAGAGAGAGAGACTCACAAAATGTGAATGCATTTCATTATTCCACTATATTTCCATCGTTTTTTTTATTCAATTGGTGAGTTAGATATGATTCACCAAAACATACTGATTTTTTTACATCTTGCTTTTAAACATCTTGTCTTGTGTCAGCATAATACAGCTTTGCACCAAAAAAAACATGTTCCCTGAACAGTTTTGCATGTGATCAAATCTTTCAAAGCAGCAATGTGAGTGGCCAGTCTGTGCGGACAGTAAGAGAAACCCCAAAGAGAGGGCCCGATCATATTTCACTTTTCTCAATGGAGGATTGAACTCTTATTTGTCCAAGCCCACGGTGCACATAATGACCTGCATAGTGTTTCTGGTATTCAGTCACCATCAGGTAATAGATCTGCTGTGTCAGCAAAACACTGTGGCCCCTGTCTTGATACGTTTGAAAAGTAGCAAGGCTCTCCATGATCTTGATGGAAAATGATAACAATAAAAAAAAATATTTTTTGCAAAAAACCTCAAACAGAAAGTTCGCTGGTTAAAATGTGTCCATTGAGAGAGTGCACAGGTTAAAACGTGCCCTAATGAGAGTTCAGAAAAATGTATGCCCACATTTTCTTGCACAGACAATGTGTCTTTGTACTGGCCTGTGAGATTATGAGTAATACTATCTTTCCAAGTGCCGCGGGTTTTGGGTAATGGACTTGAATCTGCTCGAGAGTGGGAACAGATTAGAGAACCAAAGGAGAATCTAATAAAACAGGTCGAAGTGATTTTTGAAAGCTGTAAATCTCGAAAAAGAATAAGAATGTGATTCTTTTTTTAAAGGAGGCATGTTGCCATAAATATTCTCTATTTCGTCTGTGCCAGAAACTAAGTGAATTATTTATTTCAGATAACAGCCTTACGTCTCCCTCTGCAGGTAGCAATGCTTCTTCAACGCTGTCATGGTTCGTTAAAGACAAATGCTGTTTGAACAAAGACTTTTTGTGTGGAATATCCCTGGATGAGGTGGTGACCACCGCTGCAATCATCAGGGAATGCTAACTCAGCTCGGCCTATTTATCTGTTTAAGGTAATTGCTCGGTGGAAATTGGTCTGCTTTTGTGGTTAAACCACAAGTCTTCCACCAGATATCCTCATTTGAGGAGTTGTTTTTTCGCTTCCCCTCCTGTTAAGATATATGTGTATATGTATATCCCCCCTATGGCCCAGCTCGTAGCACGGAGCAACCCCGGCTCCCATCCTGTTGTCCCCCCCATCTGGGATAGGAGAGGTGAGACGCTGTTTTTTCATTTACACCGACACCCAGTACGCCAGCTGGGAGCAGAGGGGGTTCTCATCTCTCAAACCTGACTGTGTGGGGTTCCAAGACTAACAACGCGCTCTCAGGCTCTCCTCTCTCCCCCTCCTGCCTCCGCTGCTCCGTCCCTCCGGGTATGCCTGGCTCCCTTAGCATCCACCGATGCCAGCACTTGTACGCTTTGGCCTCAGCTAATACGTAAAGGCCCAGCGCATTCCCTGAATGCCTCGTTTTGTTTCAACATCCCGTATTTACAAAAAAAAAGAGACAGGAAAAGATGGCAGTTAAGCTTAAACAGTCCAGCAAATGTTGTTTTGGAGTGAGGCCTGTGGTTTTGGAGAGAAATAGCATGAAATGAGGTGTGGAATGGTAACCTTGATACACCCCTCTCTAATCCTCGCTAAGTACTTTCTTCCTCCTTTGCAGACTACTCCTCTATGAGAAGAGCATTGCAATCGCCGGGAAGGCTCACTCAATCAATTGCTGTAAGCGCGCCAACCAAACGATCACTGCAATGAAAACCATTGATCTGTGCCAGATGTCAGTGGCTAGAAGTCATAGTTGTTGCTCTTTTTTCAGAGTAACCCAAGTTTAAAGAGCATTTTTCAAAAACACACATGGCAACATAAAATGTGTTAATATACTGTATTCCTTGTCTACTGTCAGCAGTAAGGCTGAAAGTTGCAAGTACTGTAGAAGTTAAAGCCATTTCCCACATTGTGGTGATTGAGGCAACATTCCACAGGAGGGCAGTGTCTGCCAGATGTTCATTAAACTCTACACGCTGACAGGCATCGTCCCTGTGGGAAGCTACAGATGTAATGCCTACATTGCCGGTTGACCAAAAATAGCTGGAGATGGTGTTGAGTGCACCAGCATCAATTCCTACCACTGGTTATACAGAGATACTTAACACTAATACTAGTGGCAGTAACCAGTAGAAGGTGTTCAATAGTCCAAAAAGGTGCAGATTTATTTATGCTGCCGGCAGGTGAACAGACAAGACGAACTTTACATGTAACATATATAAGCTTTCCAAATCAAAACAAACAAATAGTAGTATAATAATAGGTTCATTACCCAAAGTACAGTCATCCTCTCACCTCAGAGGCCCAATACTAATACACTAACACTTATAATTCTTCACGTGTCGGAGGCATGTGGAATCTAAATATTCCGGCTGAATGTTCGTATTTGCTGATCTGTGGACAACCACTCAGGTTTCCCATCAATGACATTCCCATGTTGATTCTGTCATTATAGATTATTTTGACTTTTTATACATGAAAAAATATACAAACACACAGACACAGAGTAAACTGAAAGATACTGCATATAAATGTAATTTCAAATTCTATTCTGTTTCCCCCAAAAGATATCGAATATTACGCAGTGTATTTTTTCTAAGAACTTGTAAGTGTTATTTCCAGAAGTGCTGTTTATTGGCAAAAATATTTCTTAGACTGCAAACATTGCTCCGATAAATCATATATTCTATGTGCTAATAAATCATTGTTCAGTTGAAGCACTCTTTTTTCCATAAATAGTTTAGAGGTCTACTGGATAGATTTCTGAGAGTGTTTCAACTCAGGCCTCTCGGGTTGAATAGAGGTAAGGGGAGGATTACTTCAGTGCTCTTCGGCTCATTTCAGAGCGATGATGAGGTTTCTGTCTCTATCGCTCTCTCTCTCTCGCTCATGTTAGAACAAGTGCCACAGTGAGCTAACTCCTCATTGTCCAGCAGCACTGCTGAACAGAGATAGGAGAGGAGGCCCAGGTGTGTCGGTCAGATGAGAAATGCAAATACCGACCAGCTCACGCTGCCCCCATTATCACCTCTTTTCAGGTGGGATATAGAAATACCCAGGCTTCCTCTTTCAGTCACTCTTTCCATATTTAACTCCACCACAAATACGGCCTTGGACAGGCAGCCACATTAGGTGTTCACATTACATTATTCACATTGTTTGGATTTCATTTCCTGTCCAGAAGATGATTTTTTTTGGTGAGAGTGGGGTTTGTGTGGATGGGTGGTCTCGTGTGTGCCAGCCAGTGGATCATGGCTCTTGCCCTGTGCTGTCATCATCTTTGCAAGCATATGGGACCTTTCAGCTGGCTGACCCCAATTTTACAGGGCCCTGCCCCAGCCTGCCACCAGCCTCCGACTGGCACCCAGCCATAGTAAACACCATCAAGATGTCCGCTAATCGAATTATTTCCCCAGGTAAACCAGTTATGTCTCGCCTCCTGGGAGTAACATTACAATGACATCTCCGGAGACACAAGGACAATTTTAATTACTTTCAGTCGCCTGCCTGCATCCTGTAAATATGTTGTTGTTGTTTTTTTGTCAAAAAACAATCAATATTCTATTTTATCAAATTTCTTTATAACTCCATGTGACTGTGGACTGGTCAGAGCTGTAGTAAACCATCTGCCATTGAGTTTTGGTGTAAGGCAACTTGATTAATCTATCTGACTCCCTAAAAACTGGACCCACTGACTATATCAATGCCAGGCTTCTGCAAACCCAGCTGTGGGAGCAGAAGTAAGATTACATCTTCCTCCAAAATGCATAACTAAGCAGGTCTGTTAGTTCTTACTGAAATAATACCTTCAGATGTTCTGTGGCGTGTGCTAGGTCCCACCGCCACTGTGCCAATACCCTGGCTTACTCTCTGAGGTACCAGGGCTTTATGGTATGCTGTGATAAGCATGCAAGCATGCATATGCCCGAAAGCTGAATACACACGTGCAATGTAAAACTAGGGGGGGAAAGCAGGAACTGCATATATTACCATATTTATTAAGCTTCCTGGCAGCATTCTTTTAGTGTGACAAAGGCAGCAGCGGTACAATGCAGTGGTTGTGAAATGATTGCTCCATCACTTTGCTGTGCACGGACACAAGCAGGTGAAGACAAATGCACTTTGCCACGTCTTGTCACTTAACTGGAACCGTGTTAGGGTCTAATTTAGCATGATATGAGGGGGGTGACCAGCTTCTATTTATAATCTTACAGTCAGGTTACATTTAGGTTATCCACATAGAACAATCATACCTGCTTCTTGCAAAATCTGTAGGGAACATCTCATGCGTGGTACTTATTATTTTGATTATATATATCCTACTGTATTGTGTTATATCATGTGTATTATGGATATGAAATGTGTATATAACCTAAAACATTACCATTTGGGTGGCTGTAAATACAAGGACCTCTACAAAAATACGTGAAATATACAGTACATCCGTCAACGTATAAGTAATGTAAGTCTGCTACTCTAAACAATGCCCTATATGGTATGTGACCTATATAAAAGTAGCCAGAACCAGTTATTTAACAAGACTTATGATAGCCATTGACCTTTTTAGAAGGGTTTGCCTTCCACTGTGCCTCTGGGAATATATTTGTCTTAAAGGATATTGGGGTCATTCACAGAGAGAGGGAAAACATAGAATGAGATTGTGTACAATTAGACTGTTCTTTCACAGAACACAGAACTCTGTTCTCAGTGAAAATGACACTGGCTGTATACATCCTGTCAATACAACATTAAGTATAATAATTTAGGACAGTATCTTGGGTCTAGAGGGACATTATGACTGCATTTAAGCACAAACTGTAATGTTTTACTAATGTAAGGAGAGGACAAATCATGCAGAATTCATATGCATGTGGTGAAGTTGCTAGAGCCTTGATAGATTTTTCAGTGCAAGCTGGTATATCACAACAGATCTGTGACACATAGTTCATTTTTGATGCCTCAATCCACAAACTGAGCCTACAGAGCTAGATGGTAAAATTTCACTCAATAATAGTTGTTACTGCTGTGGCAAAAAATAAATAAATAAAGATGTTGGTACATACAGAATGGAGAAAAGGAGGCCTGTTTTAAGGTGTTGCACTATATTACGCATTATGGATGAGTAATAGCTATTATCTTCTGACTGTGTATATTAATACATATTTTTGAGTGTGTATGAGACAGTGAGTGTGTACGGATGCTATGGATCTATTTCTGTATATGTATGTATGTGCTTTTACTTGCCCGTCCTTCCATGTGTGTATGTACAGTGTGTGTGTGAGCGTCTGGGTTTATGCTAACACATGCCTTAGGATCTATCACAACGCTGCAAATGACCTTGAGCTGGCCGTCAGCTGAGGCTTTATGAAAGGTGGGGGCTGGTGTGTGCATGTCTGCATCGAGGACGTGTGTGTGTGTGTGTGTGTGCATGCGCGTTTGCCTATGCAAGAGCTGTTCAGTGGCTGTGAAGCACAACATCAGGCTTAACTTTTGAGGCACATTTGCCTGGAGCAAGGATTCCAGAGCATGTGGATCGGATTCATATTGCCATTTCATTTTCTTTCCAGATGTATGGGCCCTCCTGCTTTATGTACCATTAGGAAACTGATTACATCATGTAACATGCCCTTATGGCAACATATGCTGTGTGTATGTGACCGTGGAAGATCTGCTCCATGATTTTCTTCTCCAGTGAAGTCCAACAAATTCTCATAATGCACAATTTGCATTACTTACTGGTGGGTTTCCATACTATTAACCACGATTCAGCATCTCTTTCTCTCGGAGAAAAAAGCGTCTGCAAAAAAACCCTGCTTTGTCTTTCTATTATTGCTCTGGACATGCCCAGTTAAAAGACACCTGATCATGACAAATATTGGAATGGTATTATGTGTTGGATGACATCATATATGAATATGATTATTATCAAATAGGAATTGAAACAGTGGTGTTTTTCAGTGATTATGCTATCTTTCTTTGATAGGCTTCTGGTGCAAAACAGCCACTTCCCATAACTGTGAGGAGAGCAAATTACCCTTTGAGGTCATCATGATCCTGACACTTGGAAGCACCCCAGCTCCCAACAAATGGGAACTGAACACACTGTAATGATATAATAAAATGAACGACTTTTGTCTGACCCCGAAAGGGAGAAATGATAAGCCGAGGAGACGAGGTTGCTGTGCCCAGGACTGGCGGAGCTCTGGGTAAGGCCTGTGTTCTATTGTGCTCTTTGTGGAGATGGCAAGGGCATCTCAGGACCCCCTACTCATGTGCCGAGTCTTCCTTGGAGCTGAGCATTATGAGTGCTGCCCACTGACCTCAAAAACGGAGCCCACATTTACATCTGGAGGAACAGGCCTGGGTGCTCACAAGGTCATGGCCAAGCTGTCGCTTTCTCTGTCTCTCTCTCTCAGCTCTGTTACTTCTGGATAACAGGGAATGCTTCATTTATGTGATATGCAAGTGTAAGGACCAGGTAGCATTCATTAGGTAATATTTGACAACAAAAGGTACAGTAGTAAAAGGTAAAATGACATACTTTGTAATCATTTGTCAGCTGCTGACTAAATTGTGTTTTGTCCCTAGTCTTAATATGCTAAATGTAAAACTAAAACTGTCAGAGTTAGATAATGCGAATGATGGATGACTCATCTTTAAGCACTATTCACAAATGTATACATTTAATGGTTTGACTGAAATGTGTGTGGGAGCCATTGTAGGGTTAACTGTGTACAAAATGTCTATGATGAAAGCTAGAGATCAAAGCAGCGACCTTGATTCAAATAGAAAAGTACTAGGGCAAACGGTGTACTAAAAGTTGTGGCTGGCTTTTAGGAGGATCATCGGTCTTGTCTGCAGAAAATTTACCCTGCAGTTCATTGACAAAAATGTAGCGGGTTGTCCCCAGATATGCACCCTAATCACAAAATGTCAAAGTCACGACACGCACTGAGAGACTATTCTGTCATCAATGACCTAAAGAAATGAAACTGACCTGAGTTTTTTTCTAGAGCTGAGTGGGGTACACCACCAAAGGCTCTTTTTACCTCGAAATCTAAAGCCCCTCAGTAACTTTGCAGCAAAGTTCAAAACCTAGATATGTCACTCATGCACATGGCTTGGTTACGGCAGTCCTGTCTATAAGGAAATAAAGCTGATGTCAATGAATCCACCTGGGCCAATTCCCCTGGTCCCGGAACAGCACAGACCTCTTATATGACCTGTCACAGGCTGTCACCCCAACCAGCTTTCAAACTCGTCGAGGCGCTGTATCTGATGTGAAGGATAACTTCATTTCCGCCAAACAGCTTCTCTGTTGATTGACTGAGTCCATTTTGGAGGCTCCAACCGAGGAGTGTACATATGGGACTTGCAAAAGCCTTCATCTATCAAGAAAAATAGTAGACTCAGCTTCACTGTGTGCATGGACGCATATTCAAGATGCAAACAATGTGATTACGTTTTCTCCATTTCAATAATGAGATGAAAAGGCAATTATTTGGTCCTATTGATGTTTCACATATTTCCAAATCAGCAAGTTAAATGAATCCAATATTCTGTATTGCCTCATTATTGCATTGTAATAAAATCAGGCTGCTGTACCGCTAAAGCCAAAACTGTAAAGACAAATTAGCTGTGCCTTAGGGCAGCATATTCTGAGGCTTGGCCAGCTGGGGGCCTTTTAAGCACCTCCAGAACCTTCTGAATGCCCCTGAATTCAGACTTAGCCTTCTCTAACACACACCTTCACATGACCATGCTTCCACAGGAGCCTCCTATCCTGACACCCATGACTGCTTCCACCCCTAAAGACACACCATAGCCTGTCAGTCCGGAGCATCCCACCCAGCAAAGATGACACAGGTTCAGAGCTGAAACACTCCACTCGCTCCTGTGGCCGCCACGGGCGACCGTGCATGGATTGACTGATGGTGACATTTACTCTCACAGTGTGACTGTTCATGCAAAAACAGCCCTAGCCCCCAAATGCTGTCAAGCTCGCAGTCGCATGGAACAAGATGGGATCTTCAGGGTGATGACAGACAACAAAGTGGCACATTTTCCATTTCTTTCATCCATCACTACTTTTGTCAGATGAACCTGTGCTGGTATTTCCAATCTGGTTAGATTTTAGTTTGGCTGGTTCAGTAAATGTTGCAAAATAAAGTATTTCAAGGCTAATTACTGCTGCACCAAATGTAAGAAACTCATGAGGTGGCAATGTACATTCTTAGTGATTTGGTCTTTCAGTAGCTCCTAAAGATAGGCTATAGTACCACTATGACATTATGTATTCAAAATAACACAACATATGTAAGTTAATTATTGCGCTCGCGTAATATATACTGTCCTAACTGCTGAATGAACTGGCTTCATTTAAGTTAAGTAATGACTATAACTGAGATAAATTAAAAAAGGTAAAAAATAAATCTGTAGTATCATTTTAGAAAATGCCAGTGAGCTCAGGACAAAACCTTTCCAGAATGCTTCAAGGTGCATCAGTCACAGTGACATCCTTATGCAACACCCTTTCTACCTTGAGTCTGGCTTCACCCCTTAGATTCAAATCAGTGCTGACTTTAAGGTCACAGTGCTTTCTCTCTGCTGAAATGGATCACTGTAGATTAAAAGACTTGATGCAGCACAGCAAAAGCATTATCTTATCTTTTACAATGACTAACTGAAATCCTTTTAGACTGCTTTTTTCATCAAGGGGGTCTTATTACAAACACATCTCATTTAATTAGATTAGAACATTTAAATATGTTATGGCTGACTGAAAGTAAATTCTATGGAGAAAAAAAAGCACAAACGCTGAGAAGGCTGCTGAAATAAGCCAGTGTACGGAAATACAAGGCCATTCCTCCTTACCTGTGCTCCCTCTTAGAAACACAATAACGAAAATAAACCCACATGTAATGTAAGTTATAAATAATAAATCCTGATATTGCTGCTCAACGTATAGACGTCATTTCTGTGAGAGAAGTTTATGCACTAGCCTTCTTACCTGACCATCCGGTGTATTTTACACGGAGTTACCTGCTAGCACATTGTTTAAACAGTCTAGCCACCGAGCATTTCATCGTTTTTGAATTGCCACATTTGATACTGCCAAAGTAGAGTCTCTCTGGATTATTACTGTCTCGGAGACCAAAATTTGCAAGTGGTCGTCTACCTTTTTACTACTTGTTTCGTGAGTACATTTCTTAGCCCCCTGTGGACACGACAGAGAACAATATCAGATAAGAGCAATAGCAATGCATACTGTGAACTGTGTCGTTAACACTTTCATGTACTGGTGGTAGCCTGGCTTGTTGAAGAAAGAGTGAAGAAGCTCCGCAAAACTACTACTGTCTGCTGGCCAATGAGGCAACAGCGGGGCGGAGAGCCGTCTGCAATTGTACTACAGGACTGCAGGCAGCTGCATGAAGCTAGCATCTTCAATTCTCCATAAGCGTCTCGCTCATCTGGTCAATGGATTACACAGTTTCCCTTCAAGTTCAACATCAGCTGACAGTGTTTCCAACGCACTTGTACCAGGGTTACAGTTTGGAGTTACAGGTACACCGTTTTTAATTATGTATGTGCTATTTGTTGTGATCGGTTAAACTGTGTTTATACTGTGCAGTATATCTGAGTAGCCTAACTCTCAAACAGGCAAACTGCAGTCGTATTTACCTGAGGTTCAGGCACAGCTGTCCCTGAGCCGAGCTTTACTTTGTAATGCTTGTGTCTTTGCTCGTGTCAGCATCCTTGAAACTGTGGATGCGCCGGTGCTGAGAGTGCGCGCTGTGAAAAGCTACCAGGCAGCGTGCCCCATCCTCTCGTCAACAGGATTCAGTGACGGGGGTATTCTTACGACCTGAAATATAGGACAGCACGCTAATATTTGCACGAGTCTATGTAGCGTGTCTGACACAATTCGTCGTTTTATTGTTGTCTATTAGCCCGTCTTTCTTTTTATAATCAAAAATAACATTAATATTTCGAGAATTCTTGTGTTCTTCCGACAGAGCTCTTTATCTGTACTTTGAGTGGCCGGGTCTAGTTGGCGGGCACATATGCTCAGTTGGTGCATAATTTAGCTTTAACCTTATCACATAATAAATGTATTCCAACTCACCTGCTGATTGTGTGTGAGTTACTGTCTAATTATAGGGCGACTGAACGCTGAGGACAACGAGCGCCGTGTAGCTTCTGGAGTATTTACCAACACGTTGTTTTTACCTACAGTATAAAAAGTTGGTATTCTGACATGCTGAAGGCAGACTTGTACGTTGTTCCTTGTACGTTGTTCCTGGTGCGTTTGGAGTGCTTCCTTTACATAGTTGTGACCTCAACATGCATTTCATATAAACAAACAACAACAAATTCATCTCTGTTATTTCGCGATGGTGCATTAGTTATGGATCATGTATTTGGAACATCCTCTACTTCAGGTTTTTTTTTTTTTGTAGTCTTTTTGTGTGAAGTTACTCACTGTTAGTTCTTATATGTGCTCGTGTTAAGGGACTTCTAAATACTGTATACAGGATTAGGGCAAGATCAGTTCTGCTAACAACCACCTCATTTTTGTTATAGGTGTATATGTTTGGAAAGGATAACTTTCTTCTTTGCAGTAGTCACCCATTTAGAAATGTCTATTTATATCAGCGAACAATGAGGCGTCCAATTACAAATCAAGAGGTATTTGTGTATTTGAGATGGCCTTTGAAGTCTTTTTTTTCAGGTGGTGGTAAGATTATCTCAGAGCCCTTGCTATAATAGCATTAATATTCTCTTTGCTGTGATCACATGCCCCGGAGTGCAACATGAGACAAAAACAAATGTCTATTTTGAGATAGGAAGCATCTTGCTTTCTTCTATTTTCCCAGCCCAGACTACAAGGAGACAGCTTTGAAAGAGACCTTGTGATAAGGTCTCAAAGCAGAAAATCTGTTTCGGGCTCTGAAAGTGCATCAAGACGGAGGTGTTTACAGTATGTTCTAAATCTGTTTATGTACATAAGCACACACTCTCACTTCTCTCTCTTCCTCCCTTCCCATTTCCCTCAACCTTTCTGGTGCTGTAGATGGGCAGTAACAAGGATCCTTACAGCTGTAGATAAAAAAAAGGCCTCAGTGCAAAAGGATTGGAATGAATTATATAAATTATTGATGCTTTGTTGACAGTGTGCCCCCCCCTTCGCCTCCCTGCACACTGTGGAGAGGCAGCACTTTTGGGTTTTCCGTAACGGCATGTAAAAATTAGCATGCACACTCTCAGTCACTCCGACATGCTCCTCACAGTCTCGGAGAAAGAGAGGAATTTGAGAGATTACAAGATCAGTTCTCCTATCATGCATTATAGATGCATCAAAGTCAAGCTCTCGCAGCTCGCAGACCGCTTCTTGTGGAGAAACAGCAAATTAGCTTCCCCCCTGCATAAATGTAATTAGACTTTATTTGCCCCATTAACTGTAAGGATTCTGGCTGATTGACACTAGTGTGTGTCCCCCCCCAATACAAACATCAGGAGGTTGGACTAACTTGCTCCCAGAAGGAGGGCTTATGATGGCACAATCCACAAGGTGTCTCTGCCAGAGCCCTGTTTTCTCCTTGATATTTTTTCTCATTATTTAAACCAATTTCTGTCTTTTTTAACTCTGTCGCCTGTGCCAGAGGGGGTTGCAGTCTCCTGAGAACTGTGCTTACGTGTGCAATTTTCTGAAAATACTAAATTCTACTTACAATGTGTATTTGTCGTTGCTCACTAACAATGTGTGTGTGGTATCTCAAACATTCCCCTGAGTGCTTTTGTGGAAAGGTATTTTGGCCTGGAAAAGAGCCCTTTTCCAATACACCATGCTAGAATGGCAACCAAATTGCAGTCATATTGAGCACATTCGTAGTAGTCCAACATGCAGTTAACAACAGTATGATCATGTGAAGTATGATAATATTTCTGTAGGTTTCTGGTACTGTGGTGTTGTTTTGATGGTGAATGGTGTAAAAGGGTTCAAATAGGTGGAATCACTTTTTAGTGAGTATGAATGACAGACACTACCTTTGTGCCTCAATAACAGGTATTGAACTGCTTGAACATTCAACCCCATTACTTCCAATTGCCACATGCTACGTCCTTAAAGGAAATGCTGCTTCTAATCTAATGGCTTTGACATACATTTGATATCTGTAGTAAGCAAAAGTTTACCAGACATCAGTGTCAGGTCATGAACGGGAAAAGATGTGGGCCTGGAAGTTTGTGGAACACAATTTTATCAAAGTGTTGTTGGATAACATTGCCGTGAATGTTAGTGGCAAGTTATCCAATGATAAGGATACAAAAGCTGGAACACCCAGAGATGATAACTTCTGGGAAAATACCTGTGTTTAATAGAGACACAAGCTAGCTAATGGTGCGACTATAAGCTTTCACTTTCATGCTTCCTCAGCAGCATCACTCCCAGGAGACACCAGGCTCTCACGACTGCCCTCATTTGGACCATGTTCTAAGCAATTTTCTCATTTCAGTTTCAAATGAAACCAGTATGTTGACCCTCTAATTCAAGGTAATTTTTCTGATTTTTTTAATACTTTTTCTTGACTCCACATGAGGGTTAGTCTTAGCCTGACGATGCCATACTCATAATTCTAGTCAGAATATGAGTCTGATACCGCTCCAATGGGCTGTGATTATGGGGCGTGTTTTAACCGAACCAGGAGAAAAAATTCCTCTTCGCTCAATTGGTTACCTACAACCAATCAGAACAACATAGTATGTGACCAGGGCCAGCTGATAAATTAAACTTTTACCGGATCCCGTAGGAAGAAAGGCAAAAACATCTTTTCGATTGACAAATGCCTTGATCGCGTTTCTCTGTTCCTCTTTCAAAATGAATGCACTGTCAATGTCCAAATGGACTCGAATCTATACATTTCAGCTCTCCAGCGGCAGCCATGTTTGTTGAAAACGAATTCAACCCGTGTGTTGGTGACGCGGTTGATTACGTTACTGTTGATCATCTGTTCATCATCGTATAAAGCCCGCCTTGACAATTTGATTGGTCAGACCATTTCTGTTCGCAGATAATTTCTCCCTAATGGAGCGACACCAGACCGAAATTCCCAACTTCAAATGTTGTGGGCGGGGCTAAGTTAGGTCTGGTATCCAGGCTAGGTTAGTCTACATTTATAACCAGATCTCCATATCCCGAAAAGTGTCATAGTTCTGTGATTTATTGAAAATAGTTGTCAAAATATTGCTCAGTGTTATTTCCTGAGGATTGCAGCACTGCAATTCTTTTGGGATCCTGGGGTCCTGTTTGGTATGCCGGAATAAAAAATAAAAAATAAATGTTTGAACCTTAGCTCTCGATCCGGCCATCTTCCTGGTCACATGGTGGATGATTGTGAATCTCTACATCTGCTACAGCTTGGAAGAGGATCTCCCTCTTCCCAACCTTCAGTGCCTGTTCACTTTTACTGAGTCCCACGATTAGGCCCTGAGGACAATCCTCCCACCAACCGCTTTGACATAATCCTTGTGACAGCTCAGGTCTCAGTGACTAATGTAAAATTACTTTGAAGCAAAGGATTCTCAAATGCCCAAATATTTATACTCAGGGATACATCTCCTGTAGGGAGCTGGAACAAACTGGTTCTTGGACTTGGTGTATTTTAGGTCCTTCAAACCACACCAAATTAGCCCATTTAGCCTTTAATATAAAATACATCATTTTTATTCCACCTGATTATTTAAAGAAAGCTTTAAATGGCAAATCCCTATAATCCATCCCTGCTTTATTGCGGCGGATGAAAATGAACTCATAAATGGATGCTCATTTTTGGTGGGTCATACTTGTTCCCTTTTTCCATTGATAATTCCACACGTTTTACCATACCCACGTATAGGACAACGTGTTAATAATAATATGAATCGTGTAGCTGAGGGATTCTGTCTATAGCACTGGCTTACATAGTTTTCCTTCCCTCTCCTTTCAAACTAATGATAAATCAAAAAGTAGAGCATGTACTGTGCTACTTTTAAAAATCAGCCATATTATTAGGTTTCATTGACTCTGCCGCGCCATCATTTCACTCTCATTTTTGATGTCATTGGCTTAGAACACTAAACATTATGATCATTAATTATGAAAGTCAGGGACCTGTTCTATTGAAACAATCTGAGAGTTTTTACCCCTTTATAGATTATTTTGATCTCAGAATGGCCAATTAATATCCTGCAGAATCCCTTCTATGCTCTTTATAGATCAGGATAAGCGTCCGATTAATGCACTACAGCCTCAACTGGGCAGTGTTCCAGGTTCTACTTTAGACCTTGAGAATTACAGACACCTTGCAACAAAAAGCTGTGGTTACAGCTGAGCTCTGAGACTGTGGTTTGAGTCACTCTGTCTTTACTCGTGAGGGTTGTGTGTACTTCTGTTGTGACATGATCTGATAGACTCTTCAGCTATCTGTAAAGAGAGAAGACTTGATTTCTCTCTCCACTAAGAATGTTTGTTGTGATAGAAAAAGGCTTGTAGCTGAAGTGAACAGTAGAGAACACTATATTATTTAATCACATCACAGTAATAAGTTGACTGGTTGATATTGAAAGTATATATGGTATATTATTTGGTTGTTTTTTTGTAGGGGTTCTTTGACTGCGAGGTCATAGCAATTTTCAGCCAGACTGTTTACTGTATACTGTGTACTCTTTCATCCTTGAAGAAAAACTCTTTCCAAGGCCCTATGAAGGAAGAACATATGAGGAACCTATCTTTTGTGTCTAAGTGTAGTGTTCTCTTTCAGACTATAACAAAAAATATAGCCCTAAAAAAGGTAATTCATAAAAGATTCTCTCTCTCTCTCTCTCTCTCTCTCTCTCTCTCTCTCTCTCTCACACACACACACATACACACACACACACACACTTTCTTTCTCTTTCTCTCTCTCTTTCTCTCTTATGATTGCTTGCAAGAGTCTCCCTCTGTAATGAACCCAAACCCTACGGCCAGATACTCTATTTTTAAGGTAACATTGTGTCGGCTGTGGAGGAGGGAGAATGGGCTGTGGGCTGTTTTGTGAAAAGGTCTGACTTTGAGGGTGGATCCACGGTCACTCTCTAGCCACTACTGCTGGGGTTGGTGGCATCCAACATCAATATTTATCCAGTGCTAATTTTAAGTCAGAAGTCAGGTTGTTTCCCAGTGGCATGCTTCATTAAATAGGAAGTCTGGCAGGCATTCACTATACAAGATTATTTCTTAATGTGCATCCCTTGGTACTGCTTAAAGGTTATGTATGTCCAGTGATCACAGTTGCCCTGCACTTGTGATAGAAGTGCTAGTGTCTATTTTATCACTGTATTACAGAGAGAATTTTCTTTGTTTTTAAACATTTATTTAAAGCCTAGTGCAAATGCACGTAGTGAACCCTATTGCCGTGGAAAGCAAACAACACGCAAAGTCCTACTGTACACTTACATATTGGTAGCTTCAGGACTTGAATACTGCACACATTATGTCATGCAGGAGTTGGAAGGCTAGCATAACTAAATGTGACTTGCATGTAGCCCAGGCAGCACAAGGTTGAAAATGAAGTGTGTGTAAATGAAGTAATGGTAACCACGAGAACCACATCTGTTCTCAACGTAGTGTCTTAACTGCAGCACAGTGTGCATGAATGCACTCGCTCTTACGTAAATGAAAGTTGTAAATGGATTTAGGATGCATCCCCGTGATCCTGCAAGATGTACCAACTGCATTAGGCCTTGTACATGTCCTGATGAAAATTGGACCTAATAAATCTCCATGCAAAAGTAATGGGATGCATGAGAAAAGTTCTTAACTTGTTTAATTTATGAAATGTAAGTAAGTGGTAGAGTTCATTATTCTGCTGTATTTGTTGCATATTCACATGTGCTTGGCAGTCAATTAGGGAGCTAAGTTAGAGCTGGTGCTGACCTTCAGTGATCTTGTAAGATGAATTTGTTTCGCATGAAGGAATTGTACCCACGTAATTGTGAGCAAATCAATCTTAATCATTATGTTTGCCATTTTAATGAGGTTCTTGGGATTTTGTACATTCTTAAGAGCTCGTGTTGAAATACATTGCTGTAAATGCTCAAGATGTGAACGAACATGCAGTCGTAGATGATAGCTTTTGAAAGCCTGCCCTCGCTCTTCAGTTGGGCTTCATTTCGTCATTCTCCTCTTTTTACTCAACCGCTGCTTGCGACAGACACCTTCTCTCTTCAAACCCTCTGTGGATGTCAACCAGAAGCTTGACAGGTTCAGAGGCACTGAGCCGAATGCCTTTAATCCTCCCCTTTCAACACCAAAAAAACAAGAGCGTTATGAATGGCCCGCCACTCGACACCTCTGCGGCGAAAGACATCTTCGACACAATCTGAGGATCTGTGGATATGGGCCCCCGGCATCCAAAATGCATGAGCCTAGTATGCAGTGGGCCAGGGCCTATTGTGTGAAAGACCTCAACCGACGCGCACAGATAGCCATTTTCGCAAAGTGAGAGGGTGGCCACTATGGCACAATTGCTCTCAGCTAACCCCATATCGTTGCTAAATTATCTCAGCAGGATTTAAACGAGTGGTTGTCACTTGCAGAGTCTATTCACTGATAAATTATTTCTGAGAAGCTCCTGACGATTTTTTTGAGGCCTCATCAACTCTGTTGGTGCAGAAAGCGAGGGAGTGATGAATGAATAGATAAAAGAATGAACACACCAGAGATATATCACTCCATGCAGACTACCAGGACATAAGGCTTTAAAAGGAACTGTTTTTGTTTTTGCGTTGTAGGGCTGTGCATGTCGAAATGTTATTCTTAATGTTGAGAGAGTCTCATCTGGGACACTTGGATAGCTTTGTGATTTAGATAAGTGCTTTGAATAAGAGAAGAAAAAAAACAAGTTATTTTCTACCAGATTTGTCAGCATTAAAGTGAGCTTTGGTACCACAGCTTCTGAGAGTTAAAAATGTGCCATTGTGCATTGCCCTGGTCTTTATTTATTTTTCATTGCTATGATTTTGTTGTTGTTGTCAGTGGTCTCTTGCATTCGTGTCTTAAGTTTCCGTGTCCTAACTTTTTGTCACACCAAGGGGATTGAGCCTGCATCTTTATTTTATCAGGACGTGCATACTTTGCCAAAAGTGTTTTGTTCACCTAACAGCTTAGCTAGCTTTGTGATGGTACCTTGAGTCTGTAAGGCAGCTAAATAGTATCTTTGGGCAAGAGCAGAGATCTTTCACTCTTTCCTCTATTTTCAGGCCATGACGCAGCAGTGCTTTTCGTCAGAGACCTGAGTGCTCTTTCAGTTTTAATGTGTGCTCTGCGTCATTTATTTTCTATGAAACTGGCACAGTACTTATGGCTCATGAGGCGATTCAGGTGATTTCACATCATTTTTGTAATTTGTAGTATCTTAGTAATAAGAGTATCTTTGTTCATGTAGCCTACCTTGTCATTCCATACATTATTACACATAGTATTGTCTTTCATTAGTCTGGAGCAGGCATTTCATTGAAGTAGCATCACCGCTGCAAGGAAAACCATAATGGCACAGAATCCTTTTCATTTCCTTTCTTAGAAATCCTATTCCCTGGGACCCTTCACTCCAATGTATAGCTTATACCTCTCAGATCTTCCGCTATATACTGTATGTTTTACCACAGGGATGTACAGTATGCATTTATTTCTTCCTACCAGTGTCGTCCTTTGTGTCACCACACACACCAGGCTGCCTTGTGGCATTATTAAAGCAGATTTTTACTCCCCCCCCCCCCACACACAAAGTTAGTTCTTCAGCAGGAGAGTTGTTGCAGCACGTTAACACCCACTGTCTATGGTAATTCCACTGATTAGGATACATAGCAGGCGTGCCTCTTGCTCCTCGCCTCGCCTCTCATCCCAGTTTCTCTGCGTGCTCTGATGTGCTGCCATGGAATGGTAATGAGCTCAACTGGGACATGGGACAGCGAGAGATGCGTGCACACGCCGACGATTGAGGGTGGGTTCTGGAGCAACGCAAGAAGTTTCCTCCACAAGGTCTCTCTCTCTCCCTGACAAAGTCTCACGCAGCTCCGTCTTCTGTGCCGCGTTTAATTAAGGCTTGTTTATGGAATTCCATTTAATTTTGTATGGTTCAACAGAATGCCATGAATATTAAAAATCTCAACTCAATTCCTCAGGAGTGGGGCGTTGCTAGCAGTGCCGTAACCAGACTTGGTGGGGTTAGGGTTAAGAATTTTCTATAAACTATATATAAACCCATTTTTGCCGTTTGCAAGAAAGTAGGCTATTTTATGTGAGATTAAGATCCTTTGTGTGTGTGTTGTGTGTATGCTACATGTGTCATGCAGTTTCTTCAGTCCTTGGCTTGCCTTTGAAACAGATCTATATTGTACTAACTATAGATCTATTGTTTGACATTGTTTATGCAGCAGTACTTAATAGTTTTCATTTTAAGTATTTTTACATGAATAATAAGTAATAAGGGCATTATCTATTGGCAAAATACAGTCTTAGATACAAAAATATACAATTACAGTAATATTACAGTCATAATTAATAAGGTCAGCCTATGTATTTGTTTGCAAACTAGGCTAAATAAATGTCTGGTTAGAGACCAACACTATTGCAGGCTAACGTTATACAAATACAAAATAAAATAGGGCTTACTTACATTTGTAAATTTGGTTTAAAATGGTTCATTGGTTCACTGGTTCACTGTATATTTGTTCTTGATACCTTGCAGGTTCCTTTTTGGTAACACTTTCCTTAAATCCAGTATACATAAAGCATTATAAAGACATTCATAAAAGGTTATAAAGTATTCATAAGGCTTCGTAATGATTTTCATAAGTCTATATAACTATTTATTAGGGCTGTCAGCGTTAACGCGTTAATCTATGCGATTAATGCGGCCGCGATTAACGCGATAAAATATTTTAACGCAACTTAAAAAATAAATAAAAAAAAAACTAATTTTTTTTTTTTTTTTTAATGCCTTTTTTTGGATAGTTATGAAGTTATGACAGGAAGCGACGCGGAGAAGAGGTGGGGAGAGGATTGGGAAATTACATCAGGCCAGACTTGAACCTGTGTCCCCTCGGGCAATGTAAGTAGGGGGCTTGGCCTACCAATAGCCCCCCTTGTTCAAAGTGGGGAATGACAGAAAAAGTTTGACAACCACTGCGGTAGTTGAAGATGGAGAGAGCTGAGGGATTGTTGGGCGGAAAGTTTTTGTTTAATAGGCAAAATTACGGAACAATCGACAAAACTAAAGTTGTATGTAGCATTTGTCAAATTGAATTTAGCCATCACAGAAGCAGCTCGTCTTTAAGTTATCACCTTAATGCAAAGCACCCGACAGAAAGCAGTCCCAGGTTATATGGTCGCCAACCCACACTCTACGACTTCTCTAGTAAAATAACTAGACCAGTCCGTGAAAAGGTTACCAACGCTTTAGCAAGTTTGGGTTGCCGGTGATTGTCGGACCATCAACATAGTTAAGGACGTTGGGCTGACTGAGGTGATTCGAATTGCTTCAGGAGACAACTCTTACGATTTACCGTTGAGGGGCACCATTGTGTCTTGCATGGTGCCCCTCAACGTGCCCATTCCTTTTATGACGGCGAGAGAGCACGAAAAATTCAGTTCCTCGAGCAAGCTGCCACCGTCACCCTTACTGGTGACCACTGGACATCAGTCAGCAATGACAATTACCTGGGTGTCACAGCTCATTTGATTGACAATGTATGGAAATTGAGATATTTTTCATTGGAAGTAAAAAAAAAAAACAGACAAACAAATTTTTAATCGCGATTAATCTAGATTAATGAATTTCAAAATGTGAGATTAATTAGTTAATTTTTTTTAATCTATTGACAGCCCTACTATTTATTCATAGAAATGACTGCACTCATGAAGCGTTATGATGTTATATTATAAGCCCTTACCGCTTGAAGTATTAGAATGCATAATAAAGCTGGCACTGATTACATCTTTGCCGTAGGTCAAATGCTGTTGACTCTCCAAATGCTCTTTATGGAGCCATATGTGACTCTGTGATGCCGCGTTTCCTAGGCGCGTCCTAATGGCGGACCTAAGGAACTTTGCTCTACAGTCCTTATTGTACATCCCAACATAACTCTTTGAACTGGTTTATCTTGGCTGGTGTGTGTGGAAGCATAGGGGTGCGCTTCCCGAAGGGGAGGGCAGTGTGACGGAGGGCCATCACTGTACATGAGTATGTGCTCTGACTGCAATATGAAGTATTGGGAGGGAGGGTCTGTACACCTGCACCCTAGCTCAGCTCTCACATGCAGACACTCAATAACAAGCACAAGTTATAGCATACAGACATGCAGATGAGAAATGTTCATCTTTTCGGATGACACATTTTCATTAAGTTGAATTTAGCTTCAATTATCATTTTGGATTCTGAAAAAAATGTACAGTCCGGACCATGGTGACCTTGCTATGCCTCTTTGTGGAGACTTTTGTATGTTTTTTGTTGTTGTTGTTGTTCTTCTTCCTTTTGTTTTAATGTGATGTTTCCATCAAGGTTTCCTTGCGAGTTCATTGGGGAATTCAATTAAAGTAATTTTTTGTGAAACAAACAGGGTTAGTGGAAAACGTTAAAAGCTACACCGCCCTAAACTGCTCTACGGTCCTTGGGTTTGATCATGAATTATACAGCGGTGTGGTCCTCGTGGAAAAAACAATGTTAATTGGAAGTAGAAAAACGTAGAGCAGTTTGAGAAAATTAGGATGACACGGCTTCCCTCAGCTGTGATACACCATTAATTATGCAAGCTATGAAGGGCCGTCATATTCACGGGAGGCTTTTTCCTCTGTGTCAGCGGAGACGTCATCTCTCATTGTGTCCTTAACAAGTTTTGGAAAGGAGAAAAAAACATGATGCAACAACAGCGCAGTCAGCAGAGCTAGTCCAGCAGGCCTGTCACTACTGTCAGTGTTAGCTGAATAATTTTTTTTACTCTATGAACTGTACTCTCGTGTGTATTTTTCCGCTTGCGTACCCATCTGTACCTGGACGACGTAGCGCCGGGGCGCTGACACACCTGGTCCAGTGGTTGATGAGCGCGTTAGACTGCAGTGTCAGGCGTTTTTTTTTTCTCTTGAGCAAAGGGAGAGGGGGCACCTTGACAGCGGCCCAGGGTGACTCAGGCACATGGCCGTGTGTGCTGCGGTCCAGCTTCACAGCTCAACACCTTCCCTGACGAATTACAACAGACCTTTTATGGGCTGAACATCTGTCAGGGCTGCCCACCCCACTGGCCTTTCTGTAGTCTCAGCAACAACCCCCCCCCCCAATTCTCCTCTCTCTCTCTCTCTCACTCTCACTCACTGTCGCTATCCATCTCTCTTCCATTATGTCTTTGTCTGTCTCTCACTCTCACTCACTGTCTCTCATTCTCATTCTCATTCTCTCTCTCTTTCTCATTCTCTCTCTCTCTCACAGTCTCACCCATTCTATGCCCCACCCCACCCTCTCTCTCAACCAGACACTCACACCACTGGCTGTCACGTTCAGAGTGACTTTCTGCTCCCTCAGCTCTGGCCAAAGCAAGACACCAGACCCAGACTGAGACAGACTCCATTAAAGTATATGGCACTGAAAGTAAAAGTCTACTCCAGCGCTGGTTTATATTGCATTTAATACACCACCAGTGCTGACCTGACTTGTCCTCTTGAGTTCTTTATAATTGGAAAGGAGACTTATTTATCGAATTATGTTTCCGTGGAACAGATACAGACATAGTATCTATTTTTTTATGTTGATTTACTGGACCTTGACAGTTATTTACAGAGTTTTGACTGTGCTAAAAGAAGTCAGTATGCTAATATTCACCTCTGGTAGATAGATTCTTTTAAAAAGTTGCTTTGGAGTATGAAAACTGTAGATATAAATGTATGGTAAAACTGTAATGAGTCAACAAATCTCTGACAGGGTAATCCAGGAAGGCTACATGGCCATGCCTCCAAACAGGAGCTGGGTAAATAATTAATCTGGCCGATACGTGCAGCTTTGCGCAGACGATGACAGTGATTCGGGGGCCGGGGCACCAGTGAGTGTTAATCTGAAAAGAACTCTTAAAAGCGCTAATTTATGCTGCTGCTCGTCCCACTGTAACTCAGGCGCTGTCTTTGCCAGGGCTGGAGTGAGCTGCCTGTGGCCGATTATGGCAGAGGACTCGCCAAGAGGCTCTGGGTTATTTATTTCCCCCCTCCCTCCCTCCCTTTCTCCCTCATCCTCCTCCTCCTCCCTTGCTTCTGCGGCAGTCAGGCAGGCTCTGTGTGATCTGACAGATTTTATTCTCATCTCCTCTGCATTGTTCCTCCCCATTGGACTCCTTAATGCCAGTGTGCCGCTGACTGATGCAACAGCTAAGACTTGTTGTTCCTTTGTGAAACGGCGGGTAATCAAGGTCATCCCCCGGTTTTCAAGAACAGTGCCTGAAAATACCAGCTCTGGCATTTTGATGAACTCCTTTCCTTGGAATTAGCAGTAGAATTGCGGCCAAATTGTTTTAAAAAGTGGGGATTATTTGATTAGAGATATATTGCATTTGTTCCACTTTATAAATTAAATCACAGTATAATTATAGTTTAATTGACTGTGATTATCCCAGGTGTTATAGTCTTATACAACATTAACATTGACATAAATGATTGATTACACTGAGGGAAAAGATCCATGTCAATGTAATTTCTTAAATTATGTTGCAGCCCAGTCCAAACTGCACAACATTAAAACTCATTGGTTGATGGATGTGGCATTGAGAAGAAAACACAAATGCACTTATAATACTTCATTAACCGAAGTTTGAAATGCTGAGCCAGGCTCCCCCCCCCAAGTTAGACTTGTATATCTCCATTAAGATAATCTCTGAGGTCCCTCCCTGATGTATCAAACTCAGGGTCTGTATTGAAATCAGATCTGTCTGTCAGTAAAATCCTAAAGAACTAAATGTGTTTTATTTTTTCCTCACCTGTTTGTAAAGTGTTTTGCTCATCTATTTGTACCTGCTGGCAAAAAAACGAAACAAATAATGTATTCAAACTGCATATTACCCTTCTCGACATACTATGGGTAAAAACACAACGTCAAAAAGATAAACTGTACTGGGAAATGTTGCTAGATCTTTGTGGTGCAGCCTTATTTATAAGAAAAAGGATAAGAAAAAAGATTTTAATGATAACGCCTGATGAGAAAAAGACTTATTGTATTTTGTAGTCTTTCTTCTAACTGTGTGGTGACATCATTTGCAGTGGTATGTTAATGCTGGAGATTGCCCTCTGAGCTTTGATCTTTCCAATTGATCCCATAGGATGTCAATGAGGAGGCGGCTGGGATGGAGAATCTCTCAGAGGATGGGTTAACTAAAGCCTTATGTGTGGGTATAAGCTGAGCTGTCAAGTCTATGTTAATTGCAGCACCACATCTTGAAAGCTTTTTCACCTTCTTCTTTTGTTTCACCTAGTAGACCATGCAATCATCAGAGGCATGCATTCGTTTATTTCAGTATTAAAGGGAAAATTAAATACATTTTCCAATTCATAATTTACATATTAATGATCTGCACTCTCAGTTGTATTTTTTTTAACATTTTGCCTGTGGTCGGTATGGTTTGCCTAATAGAGCCTAAAATGGGGAAGGAGAGAAGTGTGAATACGTTTAAGACTCTGTGAGGCTCAGAGGGAAGTAAGGAGAGCAGCTAAATTAGAATGAGGAGCAGAAATAGCTGCAGCCTATGAATAGTAGAGGAGCATCTTGCCAAATCTAATTGCTACCTTCCCACTACCTCTACATGGTGGCATTAAGAGACCGCATTAAGAGCCATTATTTCTTTTAGTCTCAAAATAAGTGTTCATTTATTCATGCTGACCCCAAATGGATATTCGTTTTTGTGTGTGAGTGTGTAAACGTTGAGCTGATTGCCTCATAGTACCTACATTTGGCTCAGTCTGTATTTAAGATCGGTCTTCCTGAGACTGCAGAGGATAAAGGAGAGAAAAAAATATTGACCAAAAAAGACTGAAAGAGAATGATAGGGAAGGAGGGAGGGAGGGATGGAGATAGATGGAGGCAGGGAGGAAGGATAAATAATAGAGTACAACAGGAGGTACATAAATCTTAAGGAGTGCAGTGATTTCCGCGGTGTGTCTTGCACAAACAACTGATGACATGCATGTTAACAGCACCAAATAGTGGAAACTTGCATGGCAGAATATTCTTTAGCCAAACAGCACGCTAACTACAGCAGGGGAAAATGCATGGTTGGTCATGGTTGCTCTTTGTCTGTGTTACCTGCTGAAGGCCGACTCTTGCTTTCTTCCAGATGAAGTCGACAGAAGTGGACCAGAGTCTCTTCACAGACAGCTACTGCAAGGTGTGCAGCGCACAGCTCATTTCCGAGTCCCAGAGGGTTGCCCATTATGAGGTGAGCAGCTCTTCCCACAGGGGTCCGGTCTTCCACCCCATTATTCTTAGTCTTTCCACACTCCCCCCCTAGACCCTACACTCCACCACTACCTCAACAAACACACCCAAACCACCATCCCTCAGAGGGGCAGTGGTCAAGCCCAGAATGGCCTTGTGGTTCGAGTGGTTCATGCTGCATTAAGTCAGGCTGCTCTTGACCAAGACCAAAGGTTGTGTGTGAAGACCGCAGGGTTGCAGATTACTAGAGGGGTGAAGCTCCTGTGTTACCACATGTGTAGACCGCAGGGCTGAGACTGTGGAGGGCTGGAGCTCTCTGTTGCACTTATTTGTTTCTTTGTTATTTTATATCAGTTTTCCTACGTTCCTGAGAGAGCAAACAAAGGCGGCATTGGGATTTTGCTTTTGAATTCATTGAGCATTGAACATTTTCATGCAGGTGCGGAAATGAGACTTTTGGTGATTGTAAACTGTACTACTTCTGCATATCAAACATCTCCTCTCCGCATTCAGGGAGTGCTGGTGATTTCATCTAGTGATTTTTAACAACACCAGGGATACCACCAGAGGTTCCACCCCTCCATTCACCTTCAGTGTACTCTTGGACTTAGGGTCAGGCTCGGTCCATGATTTGGTGAGGTATTGTTCAGCTCATGTCTGTCACTTGACCAACCGCCAAAATGAAAAAAAAAGAAGATTGTTACACTGATGGTGGGAATTGCAAAAGTAATGGCTCCTGTCTGAGTGCAGGTTCTGCCTTTCACTCAGTGTCGTGATACAGGCAGTCAGGTCCCAGGTGCACTGGACTGCAGGGCCTGTGATGGTGAGGAGCTGTAATAATAGATGTTGAAGGGCCTCATATGAGAACCTGTCAAGGCCATTAAGTATTTATTAGATTGCCGTGTGTGTATGTGCGCCTGCCCGGACGATGGGCAAATAGAAGTTTTTGGAGAGGATCACTGCTGCACTATTTCCACGACATTCTGCCCGTCCCTGTGTTTGCTGTAATGCATCACTGCAATATATAAAAGCTTCTTAATTATGTTCTTGTCACATTTTTGCCAATTGGCAAACAATACTGACTGTTGATGTTGTAAATTGTGCATGTATTATGTTGTTGAATCATGTTTTGGTTACAGCTGTGTTACATAACTCACACCCCTTGGTGTGTGTGTGTGTCTGTGTGTGTGCGCGAGTGTGTGTGCATGTGTGCACGAGCCTCATACCAAAGCAGGAGTGACAAATTAGGTATGCAAGGTAGCTCTCGACAAGTAATCCAAACAGCCTGTGGAGGGTATTCCAATAATTCAGTTGTTCAGACAGGCATTTCAGATCACAGGAAGTTGGTGTCTCTGTGTGTAAAATATTCATTTAGAGTTGAATATTTCCTTTCCCTAGTCGTTCTCTCTTTGGTGAGCGAGGCCTGTGCCACTTGGACGGTTGCCCCTCTCTGCAGATGGGTTTGCCTGTGCTCCATCTCAGTAGCATCTGCCTCGCCTCCCCTAACTCCCTTTGACATGTTTGGGCCACTGTGACGATGGACATGTGTGGTCACTGAACGCCAGACTGAGAGATGGGGGAGGTGGGGTGAGGGTAGTGGGGAAACCAGGCCAGGGCGTCACAGACCTGGTTCCTCAGACGGGCCTTACACCTCCTCCAAGAGCCCCTCGTCTCGGGTGTCCTGCCCGCAGACTGAGGTTTTGGCAGACATTTGGGGGATGTTATTTAGTGGAGATGTGGCTCTGGTTAAAGTTCAGGTTACCGTCTGCAGGGCTGCTGCTCATTCAGCGGACGCCTCCAAATGCCAGGCATCAGGGATTTATCAAAAGCCTTGAAAAACGAGAACGAGACTGCACTTTAGAAAGACCTTTTTACCTAATGAGACTTGGACTGAAGACCTTTTGGTGTCAGATTCAGTGTTTCCATCTCTGTCTCAATACCAAGAGGAACACTTTATTAGCAATGCATATGTACAGTGTTTCGCACTCAATCTCAGTTTGAAATGCCTGATGAGGCCAAAGCAGGCCATGTTTTGTGGTTAATGCTTTGGATGAGTTTTACACATTAATGAGCTCTAGTGTCTACTTCTAAGCCATCAAATTTAGCCTAATGTTTAAAAGCTAGCATGGTGCTTGTAACATGTTTATGTGTTTATCTATTAAATGCTCTTGAAAAAGGATCCCTGGTCATGATTAAATGAGGTAGCAATCTCACCCTGACCTTCAGTGTGCAAATGTTGAGTAGATGCTGAGGATGCCTCTCAATTCCCCGTTGTATGATTGCTGTTTCCCTCAGTTGATTGCTTTTTAGACTGGCCAACAACGTGCAAGGCTGGATATTGAATAATATGCAGTGATTGCTATCAAGGACTTTTCAGAAGTAATATTGGCTGATCTTCTGTCAGTAGAAGCAAAGTGTAAGGGGGCAATAACGTGAAAAGTTACACTGGAAGGATTTACTTTGTTACTGACGTGTCCCCCAAGGTTCTGCGGCACACTTGTCATTGATTTTCACTGTCTGGTTTGGTTGAATTCATTCATTGCCTCTGTGCGATTTTAGACCTTGTCATACCACTTTGTTGTTGCGATAAAAAGGACATAATCTGGCGAGTTGAGGTTTAGTTTATCCTGGAAACTCCAGGACAGAAAGTCAAGTTTGTATTTGCTCACTGCTTCATTTTTAGACATAAACATTCTGAGGCATGTAATGCAAATGATATACACTGATGTAACTGTTGTTTCAGCCTATTACCCACACATGAGTGCTGGGATACCAGCAGTGTTACAGTGAAGGAGCATTCCCCCCCCCTCCCCTTCTCTCTCTCCTTGCCTGTGGGCAGAGTTTGGTTCACTCGACTCCCAGATCCAGTGCCCTCTGCTCCTGCAATGCATGAGGACCAGAGAGCTAGGGAGAGGAGAACAGAACAGAGCGACCAGAGGGGGCTTAGTGTCTCCGCTTGGTCAGGGTGATATCATCAACCTTGAAGGACAAACCTTCTCCTCTCCATGACGTGCTGCATGATTATCATGACCCAGTTCTCTTCCGGCCGCTATCTCCCGACCTGTCCCTGTGATCGCTGCTCTGCTTTCAGACCTTTATGTGGCACTGGGGGCAAAGCCATGCTAATTCATATTAGATATAATTAGATGTCAAGTATGTCTCTTCCTATTATCAAGACACCGTTGCGGTCATAGATTGTGCTGCGCTGTGCCAGGAAATGACTTCAGTGGCTGACCTCGGGAGCTTGGCTGTGTTTTTTTTTTTTTTTTTTCATTCACCAGAGAAGAAATTGATTTTGGAACAATGATAACCTGTGATGCTGAAGCCGAGCTTCCCTGATTCTGCTGAGGACACTGTTTTCCAAAAAGCGCCCTGGCCTTCCAAGATCATTGATACCCCCGGGAGAATGGATAGCCCAAGTGATACAGCTCTTCATCATTTGACTGCGGTCATTGCATCACAATGCTTACGGAGGTGGGTCCCTGGTGGAGTCAGATAGATTCCTCCCATTAGGTCCCTAGTTATTGTTTCTTCCTCTCCTTCTGATGTGTGGGAGCCCCCCCCACCCCCCCTATTGGAAAAAAACTAGTTCATGATGAAGGACCATGCAGGGTGTATTGATTGGCCTGCTCCTATAGCTGATGTGTCCCACATGCCCGCTGTGGCTGACCTAGGAGGGCACTGAGTTGGAAAATCAAAAGTGGGAGTATGCGCAGAGATTTATGTAGCTCATGCATTTTAACTCTTAATCAAAACGTCATTGTTTACTGTCCTTGAAAGATGAAGCGTTGGGCAGCCCAATCAGTTCCAGTCCAATCAATGGAGTGTCCCATTCAAATCCATTAGTGAGCTCGACTGTTTCAATCAGAGCTCTGAAAAAAAGGGAACAGTGAGTTAAAGAATGGGATGATCATAATGATATCTAAGGACAACATTTATTGAAAGCCACCCTTCCCCCATATAGAAACCTGCACAGACACACACACAAACACAGAGAGAGACAAACATACTCTAGCCTTTCTGTTCTGATAGAGTTGGAGCTGGAAAGTGAAAATAAACACTGAAGCTGTCTGAATGACAGAGAACATGGGCTTTTGTGGCGGTAAGAAAATATATTTAGTTTGCACGTCAGACACCCGACACTACCCATTCTATCCATTGTGAGGTATAATTAGGAAGTAAATAAATCCAACAGACTTCCCTTTTCAAATGTGCCCTACACAGTGCCTACCATGCAGAGGTTGATCACACAGGGTTGCCTTGATGTGTTGACAGCTGAATGGCAGAGTGTAGACTCAGAGGGTTATGTGCTAAGCTTGTATCATTGTAGTCTAATCTAAAAGCACTAGAGAAACTTTCAGGATTCCACAACCGGATCCCTGGCAATCTTTTCTTCCTCAAATAAACTTCTTAATGATCATGACATTATGAACTCCAAATTGTGGGGATTTGTTCCCAGTGACACTAGTGTGGCTTGTGGGGGGAAAAGATTTTGTACCCTTTCAGTTGATTCACTCCATAAAACACAAATAGTATGAGATATCATGCCTCCGCATGTCTGGCTAAAGACATCTCTATTCACGCCAAAAAGGCAGATGGCGCGTTGTGATGTAGGGAGGCCACGCCTGCCTACTTAAGCCAGGTCACCCCCTACTTCTCAGTTCAAACTGTGTTAACCTCTCTGTGAACACCTCAACCTTGCATCGCCTGTATGGTTTACCAGCTGGTTTTAAGTGTAGCAAGTTAGCAATTACTCTGGAAGCAGTTAAACTGCTCCAAACAAGATTTGTTTGACAACATCCTATATTGGTGTGTCTCAACTTGTCGACGGTTGTCTTGCATGAGCTCGCTGACAACATTGACCGCAGCTAAACCATGAGAAGGACTGCCACGATGCCTGCTCAGTTTGCCTGGGAATTGTCTACGCTCAAAGAGGTTTGGCGCAGCCTGATGCATGTGCATTTTGTCACCAGCTAAGCTGCTCCACTCTTGAATGTGAAGTTTATAAAAAAAAATCCTTGGTTAAGCTGCCACTGATCACAACCCTCTTCTTTCTAAATCCGCCGAACCATCTCAGACTGACTCTGAGGGCGAGGTGGAGCCAGCTCCAGCTACCAACAGGACACTGAGGGAGATGGATAATTCCATCTTCGCTCTCTACCGTCGTGCATCTCAGAAGCTGGATGTGGAGTGGCCCTCCCCCCTCCAACCCAGAGACCCACCAGGTTCGCCAGACTCCTATGACAGTGAAACAGTGTCTGCCACTTATTACGGATTTCGCGACAGAGCTAACATTGTCCTGGAAGAAGCTACTGTCTAACTGCACCTCTGTACCTGGATACATGCAGTTCCCAGAGCTGAGAAGTCGGGGCTGTTGCACCCTCCTCATATGGAGCCTTACCTATTTTTTCTACTTCACAACTGCAGAAGATTTATCGTTTGGCTATGTCGTTGGTTACCCTCCTGCAGACCTATAAGACTATGTGCTTGGCCAAGCTTGATAGCATGCTGTCAGTGGGGAGCCCAGCGACTGCCCTGCTCGATGAAATTTTGGTGGCCCCAAACTACATTCTTTGCAGTGCCCAGACGCTATTCATTAAGTCAGCTTCTGCATTCAGTCATTCCGGGGGACTGGTTCACCTCGATCAATCATTCTCTATGACATTCGAATTCGAATCGACTCTATGACATTGCTATTCATCCAGTTCACAGGAAGTTCCTCAGATTTGCTTTTGAGGGCACAACCTATGAATATCTGTTTCTTCCGTTCGAGTGGTCTTTAGCCCCATGAACGTTTACCAAGTGTCTGAAGGCAACTCCTGTTCCTCTGTCACCTCAGAGCATATGGAGCCTTGCGACTAGAACTTAACTTGCACTTACAGCAGTTACATTCCTGCACTTCTTTTTTTTTCTATTTCTTTTTTCTATTTCTTATGTAAAGTAGTATTTATTGTTACACTAGCTCTATTGCTTGTAGCTTGACTGTTCTCTCCCTTGTACGTCGCTTTGGACAAAAGCGTCTGCTAAATGACTAAATGTAAATGTAAAATGTAAATGATTTACACAATCTGGCAATCATTCCTCATTCAAGGGAACACACAGAATTGAAAGTGGCCATGGTGCTGTCACATATTCAGAAGTTGGGCTTTTCAGTGAATACCGTTAACAGTTCTCTGAATACTCATCAACGATTGGTGTTGACTGGACAGAGTGGATGCCCTGGCACAAAGATGACCAAAGTGTTTTCTGTGCACATTCCCTCCGGTGGAACTGATTCTACCCAGGCTGGAGTGATGCATCAGGAGGGCCTCTCCTTGATTCTGGTGGCCCCCTGTTGGCCAGCAAAGTCATGATATGCAGAGATAATCAATCTCCTGGTTGACGAGCCTTGGTGTCTCCCACTTCGCAGGGACCTCTTGTCTCAGGCGGGGGGCAGATAATTCATCCCCACCCAGAGCTGTGGCGCCTGCAGGCCTACCTGCTGAACAGTCAGGCGTAGTGGCTAAAGGATTGCCTCTATTCAAAGTGATAGAGCCTCTTCTACAAGACACCTCTATTCTTTAAGTGGTGTGCATTTGAGCACTGGTGTCAGTCCAGGGGTCTCGTTTCTTTTCAGTGGTGCATTGTGGATGTTTTGACATTCTTACAAGAACTATTGGACTATTAGAGCAGGACCGCTCTTTTTCAATATTAGAGGTATATGTCCAACCTGTCATATTGGCACTGAAGTGGTGTCGCCAGGGGCCCAACCACTTGCTATGCGCTTTACGAAGGGCGTGTGTCACCTGAAGCCCATTACTAGATCACCTGTGCCATCACCTGCTTACTGTTCTGGATGCTCTGTGCTGTTCTCTGTTTGAACTATATGCCCCAAGACTTCTCTTCTTCGCGCTTTGGTTTCAGTAAAACGTGTGCCTGATATTTATATCTTATCTGTACAGCCTTTGGGCACCTAATTTGCATCTGGTGACACAGAGGTCACTTTGCACCCTAATGCTGCTTATTTTCCTAAGGTCTTGCCCATGTCTTATAGGTCTATGGCTTTTTGACTTATTTGCTTTCTCTCCTCCTCCTCCTCCTGCTTGCACTGTGCCCGGTGTGGGCATTGCGTACATGTAGCATCATGCCCCCAGGGGTTTCGATCATGTGACCGGCTCTTTCTCTGTTTTACTAATCCAGCTCGTGGCAGGGCGCTGTCTAATCAGCGGCTCTCCCACTGGATTACGGCTTACGATAGCAAGGGCCTGCCTTTGCCTGAGGGTGTGCGTGCTCATTCCACAAGTGGGCTGGTGGCATCTTGGACATAGTTCAAGGCCGTATCAATGGAGGAGGTGCACTCTGCAGCATTTTGGACGTCCTCCCATACCTTTGTACGCTTGTACCGCTATATACCGAGTATTAATGTTCTGTTTACCCTCAGGGCGTATCTGTGTTGTACCAAGTGAATTGGAGGCAAGGGGAAGGGCAGGTTTCCGATGAAGGAGGGGAACGAGGTACCCACACAGAAGCCAGTGTTCGGGGAAGAGCACTGGGTTGATCTGAGGACGAGACGCCTTTTAGGCGTGAATAGAGCTGTCTTCAGGTGGGATATCCCATACTATCTGTGTTGGACCTAGTTCCTCTCCTTCAGGGAACAGTTTACCACAACACACACAATGACCACCGTGTGTGGAGGGGAGCGCAAGGCTCCAGCTCATCCTGATGAAAAATGACAATGCGCTAACATATTTGTTTTGTGACCTTCGTAGTCCCAGTCTCTGCCCATGTTCAGGTCATTGGCCAAGCCTCCTGTGCAGGGGTCAGACTAATTTGATGCTGATGAACATGCTTAGGAAGCCCATAAATGTCACCTTTGCTCTGGCTGGATATTCCTCATGATACAGGAGCATGAATGTGATATAGACGTCAATGGCTTTCTCGAGTTGACGCACAACATAGCATTCAAACCATGATGTGTTCTTTGACTCTAATTCAACACTATTTCTTGATATATAGGGTGGGGTTTCTAATTCTAAACTGTCTCTGTTAATGTTTCATTAAAATGGGTTTCAAACCCTTCTCATAAAATATGAAACTCTAAGATAAATTATTTGGATGCTAAAATTAAGTTTGGCGTTGACGGACAATCATGAAGATTTTTCTAGGTTACTGCTTTCTCAAACTTGATTATTTTTGTATCTGTGTAATTATTTGTCCCTTCAGTAGGATGGATCAAGTCAATGCTTGCTTTATCTTACATGCAGTGTGTGAAATGAATAGAATTGAATTGAAATGAATGCAGTTTTGTGAATGACACTCATATTAATACATTTTTTGGAGGTATATTTGCACGTCATTAGCACAGTGTAAGACAGTGTGCAGAAAGATTAGTAGGACACCAATACAGTGAACAGTATGACTGTTCCAGTAATGAATGAATCAGGAAATGTGTACATTTAAAACCATTTAAAGCATGGTGGCCTAAATGGTGTGTCCTTTCATTTTATTTTGTCAGCTTAATCTGACAGCCATTTTCTCCAATTTTCGAATATCCCTGGGCCACCCTGCCAAGGGATTTATTCATAGGAATATGCAGCTATGACAGCAATGTATGAGCCATGTGTTAAGTGTCCATTCCTGAACATATTGAACAGGTTAGTTACTGACTAAAATCATGATGACAGGAGAGAGATGGGCTAGTGAGACAGCCAACCAAAATAGCTAGAGGTTCACCTCCTCCCCCCTACTGAGCTGAATTTATCTCGAGATTCCAGCATGACTCAACATTATAGTGTAATCTGGACACTTTGGCATGTTCTCGTCAAAACAAGGAAAAAAAACTCTCTCTAAGGCTTATTATAGAAGTCCACAGTGCAGCATCCCAGCATATTCAATAATAATATGAATATTCGATATGAATGAATGATGACACGGTCCCGTTCATTTCTCATGAATAGTTTCCATCTCCAGAAGGTTTGCCATCCATCAGTGTTGCATACAGTAAATGAGTATTTAAACATATATTGAGTGTCTTCAGTCAGTATAATCAATCGTGCTTTATGCTTTATAACTTTTAGCGCGCTACTCTGAAGACTTGAAAGTCGGGTTGCAAATGCGTTTTTCTGATTGAACTTCACTGAGGCCAGTGAAGTTAGACACTTCTGAACAAATTGCATGATGAAATTGCTAATGGGCAGAACAAAAGGCGTCTGAGGCCATGGGGAATTAAAATGAGGTATGTTGTGAAGGGATTCTCAAAAAGAAGGAAAGATTTTGAATAGTCCTTGAGCGTGGCGGTGCTTTATTTCATTATTTATTGAAAACTTACCATTAATATGAACACCTGCATTCCCAGCAGAGTTAATGTGTACATGCACTGCATGTTTAAAGAGGCCAAGTAAGACAGTGTATTTGAATTGCTTTAGTAAATGGTTTCTTATAATGGTTTGATTGTCATCACAGCTTACATCTGTACATGCTTTGAGATCACTACTATTAAATGAATGACCCTCGAAATAGACAGAGACACTGACAAATGACATCCGCTCATGTTGGAGGATTTAGGATACAGTTTTACTGTCATTTAATGTATAGGTTTGCAATGGTGTAGTGCATACAGTCATCTATACCTGGGCCTACCTGCCACCTTATGACCGTGTCACTGAGTAATATGCTCTTCCAGCTGTGAGTATGCTTGTTCATATTTGTAGTTGGGTTGTATAGCACTTAAAATAAAAGGTATTTTCACGTAGCCTAAGAGCTCCCAAAAGCCCACTAAGACTTGCCACGCAAGAGCAGCTTCCCTGCTTGAGGGAGTATTGCTTGACTGTGGGTGACAGCATCTCCATCTCCGGCTACTCAAAGTCCGGTTGTAATAGTCAGGGAGCAGCACATTAAGTCTGGAAGTGCGACTAAAACTGGGGCAGATTCTGTTATATACGAATAGTGTAACATTCTGTTTATTAATGGATCATTAATGGATCTCAACAGAATTTCTATACTCTCTCTGTGTCCCTGCAAAAAAACAGGACTTTATGTACATATATTAGCAAAAGTAGGCTACTTATAATTTGCTTATTACTTAATTATATCTATATTATTTAATGTGATCATATTTTTATTCTGTCCTGAAGCCAACAAACCATGCATAAGTGTTCTAGTATGTTCTTTTGACTTCACATACGGGTGATGTAGTTTTTAGTGCTGTACTATAAGAAGATACAATAAGGTGAACAGATTGGAATGGGCCCATTAGCAGTTCTACAGTATCAGTTCCTCTGCCGTGCATGGGTGTACATGGATTTAGTTTTGGTTGGTTTTTAAGAGTGAGCTGTGAGCCAGTTTGGCCCAGTTTTTGTGACAACACTCTGTCAAGTGTCCGTGGATGCGTGTCTCTATTGTCTACTGATCTGCCGGCTGCATAGGACAGGGGTTCCTGCCAAGGCGCTGCTGGCCCGTATCTGAGATCCCACTCAGCGGCACATAACGCTATGCTGTCTGTGTGTGTGTGTGTGTGTGTGTGTGTGTGTGTGTGTGTGTGTGTGTGTGTGTGTGTGTGAGTGAGTGTGTGTGTGTGTCTGCCTGAGCCCAAGGAGAAGCATTGAACGGCTTTTCAAAAGCAAGACATATGATCACATGTTTCAGGGCTGATGCCAGCAACGTTCTGCAGGATGTGTCTGAGTTTTTCTTCTTCTTTTTTTTTTGTAGCTTTTGAAACAATCTGTGACACTGCAGTGTTTCTCATGCAGTGTTTCTGTCTATTTGTGCCCAGATGCAGCAGCAGGGGTTGTGACATGATTTTGTATTTTTCCAGGACATTGAAAAAAAACTGTGCAAATAGGTGCACAGACTTTGTGGCAGCCATTTTGGCTTCGGGAGGCTGACGTATCACTCCTTGTCAGTCTCTTGTCACTTTTTTCAGTCTCGTTCCCCCCACTCCGTGCCATTACTAATCACTCTATCCACTGTCCGCCCAGATTCTACTTGTCACATTAATTAAATCATTCCTAAATTTCAAACTAGCCTCCGTTTTTTTCCATTATACAGTGCAACCTGTCCTTTTCAAGCATTTTGTAGATACTTCATGAAAAAAGTGGTTGGCGGTGTAGTCATGCATTAAATTGCAATTGACAATGCCCTAGAAGAACAAGGGAACAACAACCGGCAGCGAGGCACAGCCTCCCGGGCTTTCATTGTACTAAGGCTGTGACATGTATTTATCGTAGCATGTTTACTTTACACTTACGTGCCTTTTAAAGTGAAGGCTGTCAAAAGATTAGGCTTTGTTTTGTTTTCAAATGTCATTGCTCCATTAAATTCATAAATTGTGCATTCCACCTCAGGAAAAAAAAATGATTAAACATATTTAGATATGGCCTTTTTGTAGACTAGTCAGGACAAGCATACTTACAAATTGACTTACATTTTGAGCACATTCAATTCCCCAGAACAGATGAGAAGTGTATTGTTTAGTTTTTTTTACCTGCTGCTGCTCATCTTCTTTGCATCATCTGTTATATAGGTTTCCAATCCATTTTCTAGCCTAATTTTAACCTAGTCTGGTAATCAAATCACTACTACCTGCATATAGAGTGCAATGTTTGCAGTATCCACCCTACCTCACATGTGCATAATACCTTAATTTTAACAGCGCACAGTTCTAATGTACATTTGATGGAACACATTCTGTCTTGGCTTTTCTATTGACATTTTTGTGTTCTTAAAAGGACTGTACCGTGTGACCGTGGCATTTCCAAAGAATTCACAGCATGAAGGTGCTCAGCCTATGTCACGCCAATTAGTGCCTTGCCTATAACAGCCTCCTGCATTCTAATTCCATACTTGACTAATCTTTTATAAACCTGCTGCATCATAGGAAAAGCACATACAGTATGTTTATATACAGTACATGTGTGTATATCCATTTTATTGTCACACTCTGACTAGCTGTGGTGTACAGCAGCAATAAGGTTTCATTGGTTTTCACCAAGACTCATCCCAGAACTGGCTTACCTGCCAAATCCAGTAATGCAGTGACCACGACTCTCTAGATCAGGAACAATGGTAGGACCTTCTGGAAGTGCCGCCATCTTATTAAGGTGTTATATCACTTATGTCTTTATGTTTAAGAGACTAAAAGGAAGGGCATTCCTGATAGAGCTATACAACAGACTGCCTGGAGTTTACTAGGTGGTCCGTTACAAACTCTGACATGAGGGCAAATATTCTCCTTTTTTGTAAGTCACAAACCTAATCCTTAGAGCAGAACCTTGAGTATTGTGTTTGATTAAACCCAGGCAGTGCTTATCACCTAACTCGCCATCTCTTCGGAAAGGTAGGGTGGTGGAAGAGTCAAGCTCTGGTCCTGCATCACAGCATCAGGACAGGGGAGAGTGGTCAGAATTGCTAAGTGGATGGACGATTGCGGCCAAAAGTGGAGGAGTCTTCAGATTGGCCTGTAGGTTGAAGTTCACCGGTTAGCATCAAAATGATCTAGAGCGGGCAGCCAAGACAAATCTCCTTTGGCTTCAGTGCTAGTCTCTGAATGTCCTTGAGTGGTCTGACACAAACACACAAACACACCTGAACCCCATAGAAAATCCAATTTGAAGGTCCTAAATACTTGCTAATGTACTTTGCATATTGTATATTTTGCCATACCATTATGGGCTGTTGCCTGTAGAACGATGGCCACAAATCATAGCAATTTACTGTGACACATCAAAGTGAAGCAGTCTGAATATGTATATCTGCATGTAAGTGTCCTGTTTTTGTGACATTGTAATGAGTCTCAACATTTATTCTTTATTTTGGCTTCAGTTTGGCTTTGAAGTTGCCACAGACTAGCCCCCGCGTGTTGGAAGATCAAAGCATAAATTTGCTCTTTCATTCCCACATTACGGGATATCACAGTCTTACAGAAATGGTGAGGTGTGAAACTGAATCCGCTGTAAATAGCGGACCCCTTATCCCCTGATGTGACAGCTAGCCTTTTGCCCCGACACTTCATCTGACCTCTCCCCGGGCAGAACAAGCTTGACATAATAAGTGACATCAGACCTCTTTTGGGGCTGGGGGTGGGGTGGGGGGTGTAGTTCAAAAACACTCACCCCATGCTGAGGACCTTACCACAAGTACATACAAGAGTCCTCTCTTTGAAATGGAGAGTGCTGTTATGTTTGCTGTGTGTGGAGATAGAGTTGGGCAATTGGGATATGTTTTTGACTTGACTTGACTTTGTGAGCAGCCAAAGGGGCCATTACTCTCTGGCCGATTGGTTGACATGCCTGCAGTCCAAAATGGATTTTTCCTCAATTCCAGTCCTTAGCTCTCATGCCAGGCTGCCATTCGGAGCCCTCATGCCAAGGCTATCATTTGGTGTCATTTCTGTCAAAAACTGACCAGAAAAGCCTCTGGATCTAATCTATTAACAGCACACACACACACACACACACACACACAC
This sequence comes from Clupea harengus, assembly GCF_900700415.2. Taxonomy (NCBI): domain Eukaryota; kingdom Metazoa; phylum Chordata; class Actinopteri; order Clupeiformes; family Clupeidae; genus Clupea; species Clupea harengus. The sequence goes on along the minus strand of NC_045158.1, from coordinate 9,995,948 downwards.
ACACACACACACACACACACACACACACACACACACACACACACACACACACACACACAAAAATCACTTATTTTGCCCAACAAGGGACCATCTCCACCCTGTGGCATTTCTGGCTCCATTGGTTCTACCCTGAGGGATGTATCATTACTGATGACATCCTTGTCAGGACTGCCTTTTATACAGACATTTTCCCCTCTCAAAAGTATTCCCAAGGTCCCCTCCACATTTTGCTCCTTAGAATGTATGCGTCAGCCTGTAAAACTCCTACCTCCATCTGTGATCGCTCTGACTGATAGTTTGATAGTTTGACTGTATACTCTATACTCTCAGCTCTGTAAAGGCATCAGGTCTATTTCAGTGGGCCGATGCTCTGCACATAAAAGAGCACCCTGTTCAGACGTGTTACAGTTGAATGCACCATTAGTGATTTCATATGATCACATTCACATTGCCAGGGGCCCAGTTCGTTACCTCAGAGGACCTAGTTAGGCCAGTGCCAAAAATATTTACACTGAAAGCCCCATTTAACATTGTGCCACCATACATGGAAAGCAGGCCCTTGGCATATAAACCTCTCTATAGTTATTTTTTCATTATTTTTTTACATTTGGCATCTCTTTGTCTATCTATCTGTGTTGTGTACTTCTATAGTCAAGCTTTAATTACCAAAAAAAGTCTGGTCAAGTGGATGAGCACAAGGGGGTAAAACATTTTTTTAAACTCACTCTTGATTAAGGGGTTCATTTCCTTCCAGTTGTTTCTGTAAGCCCAGTGGCACTGGGGGCTTATAGACTTTTGCTCTGCATTTTTCACATCGTTGGCCTGAGAGCCCAGCGATGCAGCTCCAAAAATGGGATCCCTAGACACACACAGATTTCGTTGAAACAATCTCCATGTTTAATCGGACAATACTTGTTTGTTTCTCATTTCTGTTGGCAACCTGGTTGCTGCCCCACCAAATGTGTCCATGTGTCACCATCATGGTGCAGTGAATGTTGCCAGAGAAGTGGAGAGAAAGAAATCGTTTCTTCCCTCAAGAGGAATTAAAAGGTTTTCAATTGAAATCACTGCACCATCTCTTTGCCTAGCTCGCTCTCTCTCTCTCTCTCTCTCTCTCTCTCTCTCTCTCTTCTATCTTCTATTTCTTTCTCTCTTTTTCTCTCTTTCCGCCTTTCCTCCCTTTTCATTAGGAAACACAATCCTCCACACCCACTGTCAAATGGCATGATTTGAGAGAAACTGAACAGAGAATCAATTCTCTCTCTCTAAGATTGCCTCTTCTGTCAAAGCAGAGGAATCAATGGCTTTGTGATGTGCAGTCTATTAACAACATCAGTAACACTAGTTAAGGGAGAAGTATCAGAGGTGTGTTTGTTATTTGGCACTATCCTCTTTTGTGTTTGTTTCATTAGTTTAGTAAGTGTCGTTGTCGTGCACTACTTTACGGTAAGGAAACAGATGTGTCAGAAACAGATGTACAGCTTTAGTGCATGTCAACCCATACCCATTCTCACACCGTCAGCCTAAAGTTTACTTTTTAAAATGCGTTTGTCCCCATTTCACCATTAAATATAGATCAAGTGTCTGAAACAGTAGACAATCTACTGATCTTGAGATCTTCTTCTAAATAGTTAGGTCATTTATTATGTATTATAAAACAATTGGGTTCTATTGAATTATTTGGCTGTTTCTGATTGGACGAGAGACGTTCCATGAGTTGGAATATCCCAGGACATCCCAACTCGGACTTTTCACAGCTAATAATAAATCACTCCGCGATGAAACATTCTATAGCACGTTGATACAATTAAGCGATAACCGTTAATTCAAAGTTCTTATAATTCCAAAAGACGTTGACAATGGAACTATTTTTTTGTTGCGGAGAAACAATGGCGAAATAAACATGTTTTAATCAATAACTTCGTGTTTAAATGTTAATTGGTTGACTATAAAATTGTTTTATAAAAGCAATATAGTACTCGTGCGAGTGGGGTAGGTAAGGGATATTCCCACGGGTGTTGTTGCCTGCGCCACTCGGCCTCCGGCCTCGTGGCTACGGCCGAACACCACCCGTGGGAATATCCCTTACCTACCCCACTCGCACTCGTACTATATTGCTTAATTATAAAACAATTGGGTTCTATTGAATTATTTGGCTGTTTCTGATTGGACGAGAGACGTTCCATGAGTTGGAATATCCCAGGACATCCCAACTCGGACTTTTCACAGCTAATAATAAATCACTCCGCGATGAAACATTCTATAGCACGTTGATACAATTAAGCGATAACCGTTAATTCAAAGTTCTTATAATTCCAAAAGACGTTGACAATGGAACTATTTTTCCATTGCCTCCGGCCTCGTGGCTACGGCCGAACACCACCCGTGGGAATATCCCTTACCTACTGTGATGACGCGATTCATAAGCGCGTCCTCACCGTGTCCTAATGGCGGACACAACCGACTTTCAGTATTCCTTTAAACGTCAACGGACACATCTACCATGCTTAATGTACATCCCTTTCATCTTTGCGGGCGTGTGTGAAAGCATAAGGGTGCACACCTACCACTGACACCATGCCAAACATTTCACTACACACACAAGTTACTGATGTTTAAAATCTCCGTGATATTGTCTGCATATAGCCCCGTCAAATCACTGCCATTCCGTTGTCATTGAATATATACTAAATTATGTAAAATAGTGTACCTACGTTACTGGTTCACCAAACGAGCTGGGATGAGTTCTGGTCGCCATTACATTTGTTTCCTGTATTAGGAAGTGCGCTCCCGTCCTGGGACGCATTTATGGTTTGGGCAGGTTCGCGAGGAACATAGTTTCTCCCTCGCGAAATCAATTACTTCCGTTATAAGGTTTACCATTGTGAATGTGATGTATACCTGCCATCATCATTATTGTGAAGGACTGATTGAGTTCAAATGATTATTGGTAGCATTTTAACTCTGTTTAATGTGTATTGTATTTCACCTGAATTTACCCCTGTGGTTTGAGCCTATGGTAGTATGGGCCAATTATGGGTAGTTCAGCTAAACGTTAAAAGGGTTGGCAAAGTAGTAGGAAGGGGCTTCTGTGGTGAGAACGTCGTTATATAAGAGTTTGTTAGTGAGCTAGTTGATGCTCGGCTGTATGGATTCCAGAAGCGTGAGGCTGATGTTTGCGCACAGCCTCAGTATAGAGAGCGGGTATACAACTTTGTACTAGTGATTGTACATATACCATTTGTAAATATCTTTTTGTTTTCATTTATACCAGTATTTTTGTTTACATATTTTTTATTGTGGATTATGCACATGGAGGAGGTAAAATAAATTTACCAACTACAGAGCCTGGTCTCCCTGCTGTCTTTGTGCCTTCACTAAAGACCCTCGACACGGATACCCTTTGACATTTTGGTGGCAGCGGTGGGATCCAGTGTCTACTAGGGTCGGCACACAAGAGCAGCATGTACCGACGAGGACGACAACACCGTATGGCTACCCGGAGTAGGTCTGACTTTGGCGCCACTGCAGCGCCCCCCTCAGAGCATGAGGAGGATGACACTACGTCCCGACCACAGTCAGCGGCCCCAGAGGATCGCATGTCTATGCTGGAGTCAGCTTTGACATCCTTTATCCAGACACAGCAGGACAGAGAGGAAAGAAATGAGCGAGAAGCTCAGCGACAGAGCCATAGATGGGACTCACTGCAGCATCAGTTTCATCAGCTGCAGTTACTGGTGAGCACGGAGCAGCAGGACCGCCTCTCTGCTGGAGCAGTAGGTCCTTCACAAGAGTCCGCGTCTCGGTCTGACCCCCATCCAAGCACGAGACATGCAGTGTCACGTTCAGTCAGCCCGGTGTCTGAAGGACTATTACAGGTGAGCTCTGCCCCACCAGTGAACTATGGATGGCGCCCTCCTAAAATGGCTCCCTATGTGGAGGATGAGGACATTGAGCATTATCTAACCACGTTTGAAAGGATTGCCTATGCAAATCAGTGGCCAAAGGACAATTGGGCTTTATATTTAGTTCCATTGTTGACGGGGAAGGCCCGTGCCGCCTATGTGGCGATGGACATACAGGATGCCAGGGACTACGGAAAAATTAAGCTGGCCGTCCTTGACAAATTTGAAATTGACGCTGAGGCATATCGATACAGATTTCGGTCCATGGATTTCCTGGAAGGCGAAACAGTCAAGGAGCTGCAAGCTAGACTGAGTGACTTATTTCAGAAATGGATGTGCCCAGAGGAGAAAACTAAGGCACAGATTGGGGATACAATTGTTCTCGAACAGTTCATCCGGATGCTTAACCCCGAACTACAAGTGTGGGTCAAAGAGCACAACCCACAAACATCCAAGGAGGCTGCAGACCTGGCAGAGGCCTTCATTGCTGCCCGGCGATACAAAACAGGCTACCAGCTACGGGGCCATGGTCCATCAACCCGGCGGTATCAGGGTGCCCAGCGGGAGCCTGAGCATAAGCCGGCTGGTAAGTCTGTGGGAGGTGTTGGTGGTGAGTTTAGGAGGTCTAGTAGCTCAAATAAGACACCCTTTAACCCTAAGCCACGCATAATCTGCCATAGCTGTGGACAGCCCGGTCATACCTCGCCAGAATGTCCCCTAGCCACAGTTAGGGAAGCTAGGTTGTGTTACCCCCCATATACTAGCTCCACCACGATAACATCAAGCTCTACTGAGGCATTAGTGCCAGTGAGAATCAGAGGGAAGCAATGGAAGGCTCTAATAGATTCAGGCAGTACTCAGTCGTTCATGCAAAGAGTGTGCTTAGGTCCAGAGGGTTTGAAGGGATGTGGAAAAGTGCTGGTGCGCTGTATACATGGGGATGAGAGCGAGCACCAGACTGCTGACGTTCAAGTGGAGATCGAAGGGCAGAGCTATCTACTGAATGTTGGTATAATGGATAGCTGCCCCTACCCTGTTGTTCTAGGCCAGGATGTTCCAGTGTTGGCTGAATTGTTACAGCGCCATCTATCCCCAGCAAAGGGTAATGTGATAACTAGGGCCCAAGCTAAGGCCGGCCAGTCTGATACAGAGTCATGGCAGGGGTTACCTTTTTCACAGAGTTTCCCTAAAGGCAGAAAGCCAAAGTCAGTGAAGAGGAGGGACAAAGTTTTAGGTACTCCTATGCAGGAACAGTTGCCCCTTCCACCACTTGATGACAGTGTGGTGGATGTCACAGACTTCGGATTGCAGCAGAGAGAGGATATTTCCTTAAGTTCTTGTTTTAATAAATTAAGGAGCGAAGAAGAGGTTCCTAGGGCTGCAGTGTGTGGCAAGGAGTCTTATGTGCTGAGAGAAGGAAGGCTGATACGTGTGGGTACTGAGGGAGAGCAGCTTGTGGTCCCTAAGGGTCTACGGGCCAAAGTGTTGCATCTAGCCCATAGCATCCCGTGGTCAGGTCACCTAGGGCAGCAGAAAACCCTAGACAGGCTTGTTAGCCGTTTTTACTGGCCTGGGGTATACCAGGAAGTCATAGCTTATTGTAAGTCATGTCCTACCTGTCAGCTCACGGCACGCACAAACCGAGGCACAAAAGCACCCCTAGTGAGCTTGCCAATTATTGATGTGCCATTTACCAGGATCGCCATGGATATAGTGGGTCCCTTAGACAAGAGCAGGGCAGGGCACCGCTACATCCTGGTAGTGTGTGACTATGCTACTCGCTATCCCGAGGCTTTTCCATTACGCAACATAAAGTCCAGACAGGTAGCAAACTGTCTGTTGCAGCTATTTTCACGGGTGGGCATCCCCAGAGAAATCCTAACAGATCAGGGCACTAACTTCAACTCTGGATTTATGAAGCAGGTGTATGCTATGTTAGGTATCAGGGGTATAAGAACCACACCATACCACCCGCAGACAGATGGACTAGTTGAGCGCTTCAACCAAACACTGAAGGCAATGTTGAGGAAGTTTGTGAGCGAAACAGGAGCTGACTGGGATCAGTGGCTGCCCTATATTCTTTTCGCTTACCGAGAGGTCCCTCAAGCTTCCACGGGCTTCTCTCCCTTCGAGTTGCTTTATGGACGGCAGGTGAGAGGTCCCCTCGATGTCCTCAAAGAGGCCTGGCTGGGAGACAGTCCTCAGGAGCAAATGAACATTGTGAGTTATGTGCTCAAGATGAGGGACAAGCTTGAGGACCTAAGCAGCCTGGCCCATGACAATTTGGCCCAGGCCCAAATACACCAAAAGACATGGTACGACCGGACTGCCCGTAGCCGCACCTTCAATCCGGGGCAGAAAGTGCTTCTGCTGCTGCCTTCCTCTGAAAGTAGCCTTCTGGCAAGGTGGCAAGGCCCGTTTGAGGTGCTGCGGAAGATGGGTCCAGTGACCTATGAAGTCGCCATGCCGGACAGGCGTAGGACAAAGAATGTGTTCCATGTGAACCTTCTCAAAGAGTGGATTACAAGGCCGGGAGCCACCAGTGACCTGATGTGGGCCCGTGCAGTGGAGGAGGAGGAGGAGCTCAAAGAGCAGTACTTCCCTACTGCGGGGGAGGAGGCTTCGTATCCGTCAGTGGAGCATCTCGCCAGTCATCAACAGGAGGAGCTGCTGCAGATCATCCCTGAGGGTCTGTTTCGGGAGGAACCTGGGCGTACGACCGTGATCCAACACGACATCCGACTGACATCACCAGGTCCAGTGCGTCAGACTTCTTATAGGGTACCTGCAAGACTGATCCCTGCTATGAAACAGGAGGTTCAGGCAATGTTGGAGATGGGAGTGATTGTGCCTTCACGCAGTGAATGGTGCAGTCCCGTCGTCTTGGTGCCAAAAAAGGATGGGAGTCTCCGCTTCTGCGTGGACTTCTCCAAGCTCAACTCCATCTCTGCCTTCGATCCCTATCCGATGCCAAGGGTGGATGAGCTGGTGGAGCGGCTCGGAAAGGCTCAATACCTCAGCACGCTGGACCTGTGCAAGGGGTACTGGCAGGTACCTCTGACACCGGAGGCCCAGGCGCTGACTGCCTTTCGTGCGCCGACGGGGCTGTTCCACTTCACCACCATGCCTTTCGGATTACACGGAGCAGCCGCAACCTTCCAGCGTCTGATGGATCAGGTACTGAGAGGGGCTGAAGACTACGCCGCTGCCTACATTGACGATGTGGTCATTTATAGTTCCTCATGGGCGGAGCACCTGCGGCACTTAAAGGATATTTTTCAGAGGATTTCTGATGCGGGGCTAGTAGTTAATGCCAGGAAGTGTCAGCTGGTTCGACCGGAGGTCTGCTATCTGGGGTATGTCCTGGGGGGAGGAAACCTCAAGCCCCAGGTGGGTAAGGTGGAGGCTGTACAAAGCAGCCCGCCGCCCACGACCAAGAAGGGCGTGAGGTCCTTCCTTGGTTTGGTTGGGTGGTACCGGCGGTTCATACCCAGCTTCTCCAGTCGGGCTGCAGTGCTGACGGACTTGACCCGCAAGTCAAGTCCCAACAAAGTTGTTTGGACTGAGGAATGTGACAGGGCTTTTCAGGACCTCAAGGACAGTCTGTGTCACAGTCCTGTGCTCCAGAGCCCTGATTTTGACCTGCCTTTCACGGTCCAAACCGATGCCTCTGGAGTGGGGCTTGGGGCCGTGTTGCTGCAGGGTGAGGGGGAAGACCGAAGGCCTGTGCATTACATCAGTCGTAAGCTCTTCCCTCGAGAGACCAGGTACTCTACTGTGGAGAAAGAGTGCCTGGCCATTAAATGGTCCGTGGACACCCTCAAATATTACCTGATGGGTAAGGAGTTTGTGCTAGAGACTGATCACAGGGCACTACAATGGCTGCATCGTATGAAGGACAGTAATGCCCGGATAACACGGTGGTATTTGTCTTTGCAGCCATACCGTGTCACTATAAAGTACAAAGCCGGCAAGGACAATGTCACTGCCGACTTCTTGTCCCGCCTCTACGAGGAGGGCCAACCATAAGGAGGGGGGTGTGTGATGACGCGATTCATAAGCGCGTCCTCACCGTGTCCTAATGGCGGACACAACCGACTTTCAGTATTCCTTTAAACGTCAACGGACACATCTACCATGCTTAATGTACATCCCTTTCATCTTTGCGGGCGTGTGTGAAAGCATAAGGGTGCACACCTACCACTGACACCATGCCAAACATTTCACTACACACACAAGTTACTGATGTTTAAAATCTCCGTGATATTGTCTGCATATAGCCCCGTCAAATCACTGCCATTCCGTTGTCATTGAATATATACTAAATTATGTAAAATAGTGTACCTACGTTACTGGTTCACCAAACGAGCTGGGATGAGTTCTGGTCGCCATTACATTTGTTTCCTGTATTAGGAAGTGCGCTCCCGTCCTGGGACGCATTTATGGTTTGGGCAGGTTCGCGAGGAACATAGTTTCTCCCTCGCGAAATCAATTACTTCCGTTATAAGGTTTACCATTGTGAATGTGATGTATACCTGCCATCATCATTATTGTGAAGGACTGATTGAGTTCAAATGATTATTGGTAGCATTTTAACTCTGTTTAATGTGTATTGTATTTCACCTGAATTTACCCCTGTGGTTTGAGCCTATGGTAGTATGGGCCAATTATGGGTAGTTCAGCTAAACGTTAAAAGGGTTGGCAAAGTAGTAGGAAGGGGCTTCTGTGGTGAGAACGTCGTTATATAAGAGTTTGTTAGTGAGCTAGTTGATGCTCGGCTGTATGGACTCCAGAAGCGTGAGGCTGATGTTTGCGCACAGCCTCAGTATAGAGAGCGGGTATACAACTTTGTACTAGTGATTGTACATATACCATTTGTAAATATCTTTTTGTTTTCATTTATACCAGTATTTTTGTTTACATATTTTTTATTGTGGATTATGCACATGGAGGAGGTAAAATAAATTTACCAACTACAGAGCCTGGTCTCCCTGCTGTCTTTGTGCCTTCACTAAAGACCCTCGACACGGATACCCTTTGACACCTACCCCACTCGCACTCGTACTATATTGCTTAAGTATGGTGTGATTTTCTAGAAGGCCAAGGACAACTTTTTTTGAATTTATAAATATATTTGTTTATCAGGCTTAATTTAAGGTAGTTAATGACATCCAGAATGAAGTTAAACCTTATCTGTACAGCATTTTAACACGTTATGGTTTTGTCTTTCCAGATTGGGTTGACATTGTATTGTGTCTTGACTGTTAAACCAATCCACCTTTGTCTCTCTGTTGTCTATACTCCCAGCATCATTTTTGGGTTTTGTTCCAAAATAGTGAAGATGGGCAAGAAAGAGACTCCTGCTCTGTTTGTCAGGAAATAAAACCACAATTTGATAGCCCTAAACTTTATGTTATAGATTATGGAGAGGGTGTGTAGTATTAAACAACATTGCAACTGTGCTAGAAATATCCTGAGGCATTCATCATTTCTACAAACAAGAGGTTTCTCACAGAATACAACATATACCATCAATAACAAAAAACACCAGATTCCAAAAGAGCTCCCAAAAATGTGAGCCTTTTAGCCTTTTAATAAACTATTTTAAGAGCCATTTTGCATTAAGGGTTTGATTTATAAAGAGTCTTGTCTTCCTCTAAGTTTGTTACCAAATTCTTATCTAATAGAAATGCTTGGCAGGCTATGGCTAACTGAAATCATGTCACGTCCACCTCTCATGAAACAAGTGCAGAGATGTTTGTGCTGTCTGTCCTTTTCAAACCTAATCATTTCTCTCCATCTCTCTCTTTTCAGAGCCGAAAACATGCGAATAAAGTCCGACTGTACTACATGTTGCACCCGGTGGATGGAGGTTGCCCAGCTAAGAAGCTCAGAACAGACAACGTGAGTACAGAATAGTTTTATTCTCTCCGAATTATACGTCTCAAAAGAGCAGTAAAAAAAAAAAAAAGAAGTGTACATCCCAACGCCACGTTTGCACGCTTGGACCGCATTGCAATCACCTGAGCTGTTAGAAATTGCATAGCCTGTTGTGTATAGTCGATCTGAAGTGAGGACTGGGAAACCTTTGCTCTTAATGGACTCCACAGCTATTGATTTTCCTCGACCCTGCTCGCTTCCGTCTTGGCACGGCGAGCTGTTAAATAGTGCTCCATTTATGGGCAAGAATGAACCCAGAGCCCTAGGATGTCACAGTAGATGTTCATCAAGCCAAAGCGAGGGAGCGAAAGAGAGAATTGTGGACAAATATGAAGTTGAAGCATGGCACAATGAAAATTTGACAGCTTCCATTATCCGCTCCTGTCAGCATGCTTACAATAAGCCATGAAAACACATGGGCGTCTTTGAGTGATGGAGAGACTGAAAGGTGCCGATGACGGTGGTGGTGTGGTGTGGTGCTAACACCCGCACGCCACGGCTCAATAAAGGGGATTTTTGGAACGCTGTACGAGGGTGACTCACAGAGGCAGTCTTTTCTGGGCCCTTTTGTTGGAGACTGCCAGTGGATTCGCTGCCTGCCTGTTTGCCCAGCTCTGGTCCTCGCCTTCCTGCGGTTTGAGCAGATGCTTCATTTCTGTCACAGTGTTCATAAATAGACCTACAAAAACCACACTGTAGGAGGCAAAATCTCCACTAATTGCTTGTTGGTAATCAAAGCCAGACATCATTGCTGACTTACAGCGTGGGGGCTGTGAAACAGCTGACCTTGACTTTCTGTTTTTTGATTCATCGTGTTCGTGAAATGTGTATAAAACCCACACACCGAGAAACGCTTGGTATAATTTTTTGTTTTCCTCTCCGCACTTGCTGTCAAACTAAACAGTTTTTTGTCTTCATAGAGTTTATGTCAGTGCCACGGGGCATTGTAAAAATGTGCGGGTGATTGAGACAGCACCGTGTCAGGTTGTGTAAACCCGGTGCGTGTCCGAAGGGGCCCCTGCCGTAATTATTCCACAGCCTGCCATCTATCAGTCACCGGCAGTCCTCCCTTACCCAAGAAAGCCCTGTCAAAAGTAGCATGGCACATTGCACACTGAGGAAGAGAGAAAACTACCTCCCTCGCTCAGCCTGTCTGTGCCCCCTGCTCATTCCTGCTGCAGGCCTTTGATTAGCATTCATCACCCGCAAATGTGACAGGGGCCCATGTCCGGAGATAAGATAGGGTTACGGGTCTGATTGGACACAGGTAGCTATGTTTCACCAAGGCACCTTCCAAGCACTGGAAAGGCGGCAGGAAAAAAAGGAGATCCATCATCCTGATGGCCGTATACAATTAATTTGAGCTATTTCCGAGTTCTGATGGGAGCTTCTTGGGGTTATTTTGAGCAGCGTGTTGCTAGGTAGCTGGACACATCTTGTACAGGTCAGGAGACTTATTCCTCCAGTCTCGTAGAAAAGATACACTGCACAGGAGAAATGATGATTTTTTTTGTAATTTAATTCTTGCCAGGACTGTAATTCTACATTCTCTAATTAACAGAAAAAAACAAATAGGGTTTTGTCATGTGCTATGTGTTTATGCGCAAAATATGCTATTTTATGATAACCAGCAATTATAGAATTAATGGGGGGTTCTAGGTTCTCCTGTGGCTGACAGGCCTAAATTAGCACCTGTATCAATAAAAACTCTTGAACAAATGTGCGGGGGTGGTAGCTCAGTTTCTGCTATGTTCGTTTTTTCAAATGTACTCCCACAGGCAGCTTAGCAAAGACACTTTTGCCCAGGTCTCTCGTAGGGAATATTGGTTCTTAGCATGCAGATTTGAATGTATGCTCATGTGTTTGCATGTCATGTTTGGGGGCGGGGCCCACCCTCCCATGTTAATCAATCATTTTACTGAGAAGCTGAGTTGAGGTACATTCACTTTGCTCTACGTACCTGCCTAAGCCAAGCAGAAGCTGAAATTCTTCACTTTAGCACATCTGAATTTTTGTTTGCCTCTGCAAATGTTTACCTCTTACCTTACACTCTGAGTATTCTTACTCCACCCAGCACATTAGAACATCTTTGATCACCACTGCGGCGATGCCTTAACTCTCTGCCGTGTGAGCATTCCAGTAGCTCAGAGCAGCTGTTGTTTTCCTAAGTCTCGTTCTCTCTCTCTCTCTTTGTGCAATCATGAGGGATAAGGCACCCATGGTGAAGTACTGCAGCAGACCGTCAGTCTGCACCAGTCAGCCTCTCACTCCTCGAGTCATGTGAGGTGAATCTGACGAAATCTGTCAGTGTCACAAAGAAAAGGCGTTTGCGGTTATGGCTGCTTGTAAAAGTGCAATTGAGCAAGATCACAACACTGTGTTATAGCAGGGATTTTTTTCATCATTATTTAGTGCCACTCTTAATCATAGAGTCGTACAATAAAATGTGACTAGCGTGGTGTTGGTGGCATTAGGTAAGTGAAGGTGAGCTGTGTGGACAGTCAGGCTGAGTGATTGCTGATGAAATTGATATTTTCATCCAGCTGTATTGATTCAGTAACAAAGACCAGTTTAATCTACATTTCCAGGACATTCATACATCTTCCACACCAAGTTAATTTCCTGTATGTGTAAATATACTTGGCCATTCAAAATAATTCTGATTCTGATTCTGATTCAGAAGTACTCTTTGTAGTGAAAACTTCTCAACTGAATGTACACACTCTCGTATATTCCAACTATGGGCCATTTATTACTGCTGAAATAAAAAAATTTAGTCTAAAATTAGCTTCAGTTTACGTTAGCTATATAATTACATCATATCATTGATCATTTCTGTGATATTGTGACTGCTTTTTTTGTTGTGATTGTATTAGCATAGAGACATCCTCTTCACTGGTAATAAAGGAATGTAACTGTGTATTGTGACAGTGTGGCCTTGGCCATCTGTTAAGCTCAAATCAGCCATCTGCATCAGTAGCTAGTAGGTACATGGTCCCTCAAGAACTCTTTGAAATTTGTCTCCCTTGCTGGATCAGTAATTCAATACCAAAGCCATTCAGGAGGACACAATTAGTGGCTGGGGACATATTTTGGGCTGATTGAATTTCCCTGTGCCCAACTTGTTCGTAATTAGCAGTGTTTAAATCAACCCAGACTCTCGTCTTTCCGGTGGAGAAACCAGCTCTGCTATCAGTAGCAAGAATGTCCCAGCTCACACGCGAAAGCTCAAGCATCCTTAAGTCCCACGTAGCTATTCTGTCTCCTAGTGCCCATTTTACTGTAAAGCCTGGCATCATTTTGTCACAGAATACTGGGTAATTTAAGGTCTGGGTAGTGAGAAAGCTCTGCCTTGTTTTTTACCAAGCCAGCGGAAATCACCTTAGTTCCACCTCCTGCTCTTAAAAACCATGTTACTTCATAAATCCACACAGCCGACTCAGGAGGATTTCTACTCTGGGTTTTGGTCAGGATGATGTACACAGAGAAGCTGAGGAGACTCTTACATTCCAGGCTGACTTCCCATTAAGCTCATTTATGCTCCAGGCATATTGGCCAGGTCTGTCTATCTTAATGTGGGTGCCATCTGAGTGATGGACAGCCATGCCACCATCCCACATCTCCACATCCCAATCTCACATCGTATATTCCCTCCTCTAATAACGCGTTAAGCCATTTTATATGCTGCACAGGAGGAGTGGCTTCGGCTATCAATATTCCGCTTTCCTCCTCTCGTTTTTACGTCTTCACCTCTCTGCACTGTCATATTGGGCCAGTGATGCACGGCCTGACACAGCCTGTTCTCACAGAGAGAGAGTGAGAGAGAAAAAGAGAGCGAGTGCGGAGCGAGTGTGGCTAGCTCCCGGTCAAGCAAAGGGGATGCAACCAGCCAGAGCCTTCTGGCAGCATTGTGGCCTTAAGGTGCAAGCGTCTAAAATTGCAAGAGGAGGTCTGAGGGGGCTTTTGGGGGAGGACATGGCGTGCCTGTGTCAGGGGCCCCGGCTGAGCCGATGCAACCTGACAGCTGTGACGGGCTAATCTGTCCACGGCCGGCATGGCAACGTGGAGCGGCACCACGGTGCACAATGCGGAGGATCGCTCGTGCCCAGGCTGTCCATCCTGTGTAAACAACAGCGGGCTGTTGTGGGTTTCGGCAAATGTCCTTGGTAGTCATTATCGCCCGGTTGTGACTTGTGTTATGCTCTCATCACAATTTAATGCTGTCGGAAGCACAAAGTCAGAATGAGCGCTTCATTGTGCCATCTGTGCAAACACTGCAGTAGTGATGTTGAGTCTCCATGGACCATCTCGCTGCACCTGTACTGCTTATTGTTGCTGGAGAGCTCTGAGTCAGGATGAAGTCTTTTGAGTGGGTTTCAAACCTGTCAAATAGCGGGCCATGAAATGAATCTGGAGTAAACAAAGGCTTTGGCCTCAGAGGGGGAAAAATGTCTAATATGATGGAGTTTTTGAAAACCAATCAATACGGCGAACACTGTGCCAACCCTGAATTTCATACAGTACTGTAAGTAAACATCTTCCAACTCCTCTCTGTGGGGTTATGGGATTTAATCTCCGGCATAAGAGAGGAGAGACGCTCTTACATCTCAGCCTGGGCTTCACCATCTCCCCCTTGATGCATCGGTCTTGTTTCAGCCCGGATGAGATTGCACCCGATCGACCGTCCCACGTTTTTAAGAAAGAACGTCATATTTCCTCCGACATGCCAAGTGAAGCTCAATAATGAGCATCGGTTTGTCTCTCTGTGGTCATTACCACGCGCACCCGCGTCCTCAGCCCGGGCGCTGTAATCTCTGCGATTTTTTGTGCTGTTGCCCGTTATCTCTCTCGCTCTGACATCAGCAGTAAATTACAGCTTCATTGCTGTCCCATGCTCCCACGGGGCCGTTCTGCACTGCTAATCAGATGGTTATCGCAGGGGCTGATTGCTCCGACAAGGGGCCCTCTGATTCTCTCTGTCAGCTACTTTAGGAGCTGTGAGGCATAAAATAGTTTTTTTTTTTTTTTTTTAGATTTATCCTTTTCATCGAAGTGACAGTGTATGTCTTCTTTCTTTTTCTCGCCCCCCATCCTCCCAGAGTATCTGAAAGATACAACTTAATTGTTGGCTGAAAAAAAAAAACTACATGGAAGACAACAGGATGGGAGCCTGATAGATCAGTTACGTAAATCAAAGAAAGAAAATGATGAACAACATTGTTTTTCAGCTCATAAAGATCCAAGTGCGTGTATGTGTAAAAACATGAGAGAAAGTGCCACGAGATTAGGTCTTTAACACCTCCATCCAGGGCCACATACACAAGGCTGTCATGCTTATGTAGACCAGCACTATAATGCACAGCCCTGATTGAACTGCTGCTACAGGCATCTCAGTTCCCTTTTATTCCGCCCCCAGTAAAACACAGCAAGTGGACAGGCATTGTGCACCTCCAATCAATGGACACTGCAATAAAACCACGGCGAGATTGATTTGGCACCCACATACAAGGAAGATGGAAGGGCAGCGGGCTATGCCTTGCAGAGACCAATAACAGTGTTTCTGGCCAGAGGACATAACACTGCTCTGCAAGGGACCTAAGACAATCCTGAATGTTCAATCTGTCCAACGACTGAGATCTGTTGCCATAGCCACATAATTATGCTTGCATGTACTAGCCTCGCATATTTGAAAATGTGCTCCCATGACCCATTAAGTAATATGTACTCATTTAAAGAGATTTTAAGGGCTCCTCGTAGGGTATGGCCATAATAGTCATAATCGAATGGCTTCTCAGAAATGATAGCCACAATAAAGTCAGCATGTACTGTTAATGGTCCTCCATAAGTACGTGGTCATAACGGGGGCTTATTGGTGTCGCGGGTCAGTAAGCATGACCTGAAGGGTTTACCTGTTAACACACACGCAGTTCTCTCGGGCAAGGATTTATTAGCTTAACCATGACTAGAGGGAGGCTGTGATGACCACCATGACCTGTCATCACCATGACTGGAGAGATGACTAAATCCTGTTTGTGCTCCAACCTTAAATGTAGAACCCGTTGTATTTTTCCTCAGCCGCTGCACTGGAATAGGTGTTCATTTGCTTGTTTCTGAATGCCCAGCAGGGAGCCTTGAAAAGGAAGGCACAGTCCTATTTCCTCTAAAGGTGTGAAGAATATTACGGTGCTGTCTTGTCACCTATTAAGAAGTGCTCATGGGCTGGCCCTCTTCAGGCCTCCAGCTCTGGATTACAGGGGCGGAGCAGAATGGAGTGTTCTCATTTCTCAGGGAGCCATCTTTTCATGGCTGAGTGATGCAGCCACCACAGTGGCTCTCTGTCAGTGAGGACTGTGTCCTTGTGTCCTTGTGTCCTTGAGAAATGGAAAACAGTGCTGTGTTTTTTTGTGTGTGTGTTATTTTGGGTTGATTTGTTGTACAGAGAAGTTGTATTTATTCATCCACATATCGTAAATACAAAGTCATTGTCAGATATTCTTGCTGCAAAACACCCATTTCCATTGCCATAAAAGGCATAATCGTCATCATTAGGGATATATAGGGTGGGTACACATGCCTAATGGATCATGGATAATTATGCTATGAATCTTAACATTACATAGCATATTAAAAGCTACAGTCATCACTTTTACAGAATAGTTTTCAGGCGGGTCTGTCAGTGTGAGTCTGAGGAGACAACTTGCTCAGGCCCAAGATTTCCCCCTGCTGACATTTAACAAACATAATCTTAGCTAACAGTGATTTTACACAGAAAACAATTCCATCTGACTTTAAGAACCGCACAGTTGTAAAACCACACTTCAGTAAAGACAACTGGTAACTATCCCTCTACAGTATATTGTTTCATATCGTGTCCTTATCAGAGTGTACTTACATAAATAATAAATGATGCCATGTCTTTCTCATGTAGGTATGTATTACTACATGTTACCGACTAACACTGAACCTTACCCTGAACCCTACCCCATCTTGTAAGAAGGATAACGGGAATACTTATTTTGAAATACATTGTAGTTAACAATTAAGTACTAAGTGTGTAGTGCCCATGAGGACTTAACATAAAGTGGGGCCACTATTCTTAATGTGCTGATTCAGTTCTTTGCTTTATCTCACTCATAGCCTCACTTGTTTCAAATGTCCCAACAGCGCTTGCAAGGAATAGTAGGAGGGAGGATACTGTAAAGGTGCAACATGTAGGTTTTCTTCTGCTGACAAAATAAAAAATGCTTTTGGATTGCCATTATAATTGCATCCGTACTGTAGAAATGAAAGCATTTTTCTTCTTTGACAACAAAAGCTACGGTACATATTGCACCTTTAAGAGCAGGAAGATGATCTTCACATCAGTCCTCAAGTTTGTAAGTTCACTTCATACATTTTCAATGAATGTGCAATATTGTAGTCTTTTCTGCAACTGTATATCAGAGGTTTTGCTCCAGTTTACAGAAGTAATTTGATATGATCAGACCTCCCACGTAGGGAAACATTAACTGAGAGAATTTAACAAATTGAAGTGAAGATGAGCTCTATTAGTTTCGGGTTTCCTGCTGTAGTTCTGGAATGTTCTCTAAAAATCCTCCCGACTGCTCTCCGGCAGCGAGCTCAATGTACTGTGGTTTAGGTCTCATTGCATGTGCCCATCCTCTGTCTCCTAATGAACCTCCGCTCATTCACAACAGGGGCCCTGGCAGTGATGATGATCACATCTGCACTATTGCTGTTGACTTGTCCCCACCCAGGCCATGTCTCCACGACAGCAGTGTAGACCTCTGTGTTCCGGGCTATATCTGGAACCTCGTTTTTAAATATGCATTTATTTTTGTTATTATTTTATAATATTATACTCAGTGTGGTTCCTGCGCTGTAGCTTGGCTGTCCTAGTTCTTGGGACGGAGAAAAAAAGGAGATCAGCTAGAGCAGTGCTCCCACTGTGGCTGGGGGCAGTATCCCCACCATCATATCACTGCCTCACAGGCTGAGGAACTCCAGGAACTCAGAGCGCTAGACTAGTGGGGGTGGGGGGGTGTTGGAGAGGAGAGTGTTGGGTTAAGTAAGCCAAGAGACTGAGGCTTAAATGCTTCTGAATGTTGCTATTGGAGAGAAACAGAACCGTACACACACATAAAAGAGGGAAAAATTCACCCCAGCTATGTGCATCAAAGCATTGTGCAAATGTGCAGTGAGGACATCAGCAACTGTGCAACTGTAAAACTGTGTGTTTGGCAGTCCTGCTGGATTTGCTTTTTGCAAATCAAATAAGGATGATTTTTTTTTATTGTGTCTCACATGAATGAGAGCGAAGAAGGGTTTTCTGGAGAAGCGTTGCGTAGCACGTTTATACAAACGCTGTGTAGCTGTATATTCCGGTGGCAGACGACAGTGATTATTTTCTCTGTAGCTCGAGATTACAGCAACTGAGTCATATATGTCTGCTGAAATACGGTGATGCAAAGCATAATACTGGATCTGTTCTAGATGAGTCAGGGTTTTTTCTGGCCTTAAAAAAAAAAAGTTCCAGAATTCATCTGGAATGCCTTCATGCCATTTAAAAAAAATGAAGGCAAATATCAAAGTCAGTGTTTCTGCTTTACGTTTGGGTTTCGCTTCATTAAATTCAATCTCCAGTCTCTCAAAAAGCACTGAACGTATTAAAAACTCAGAACACCCATCAACTACAATACAGGGGACAAATTGCAAAATGGATTTTTCTTTTTACCCAGTAGTGAGGCCTGAACGTGCATCTCTGTGTCCCTCTTTGCCAGACTTTAACATCTGAACAGTCAGAGGCAACCTGACACAGTAATTAAACGCTGTCCCCTCGGCGGAAATCAGCAATTATTCACCCCCATTCCACCATCATTAATTAACATCAACGCAGATGCACAAATCCCATGGTTTTTCTTTTCAACGTTAGAGCTCACCCACTTAGTCTCTCTCAGTCTCACTTTGCCATAATTACACAATTTAAAAAAATTGCGACGCTTTATTAATTCAGTCTTGACAGACGACTTCAAAGAGCAGGCTACGTGTGTGAATGTTGTCAGTGCGTTGCAGAGTGACAGCAGGTGAGGGTATGACAAAGCCGCACGTGTGTTTGACTGTGTGTGTGTGTGTGTGTGTGTGTGTGTGTGTGTGTGTGTGTAGGTTTTGAAGGACAGCACAAGGTCACGGGGGAAGGGATGCTGTTTGTGTTGGCGAGTGACTCACTGCACAGTAGGCAGCAGCCTGCATTCAGCTTCTGTTATCAGTCCTCTCATGGCATGAGGTGCTAACACGGTGTGCACTGGCTGCAGGTTCAGACATCCAACCGCCCTCCACACACACACACACACACACACACACACACACACACACACACACACACACACACACTCATGGTTTCATCAATGTGGAGCTTCCTCTTCTTCCCCCTTCCTGCAACCGTGTGTTGTGCTGGCGTCCGTGCCAGCGTTGAGAATGGCATCGGTTCTCCCCTGTAGAGAGAGGAGTGGTGGGGAGATTATGTTCCCCTTGCCACATGGGAGGAGATATGTTTGTGTGTTGTTTTATGTGTGACAGAGCCTGGAAGCACAGCCCCCTTGTCAAAGCACATGTGTCATATCTGCTCCTCTGACACGACCCTGCAAGGCACCGCCGCGTCTCAATGAAGAAAGAAAGAATGAAAGAAAGAAAGAAAGAAAGACAGAGAGGCAGGGAAACATGCATGCAAACAAGCCTCTTGTGTAATATAAAAAATAATGTGTGCAATGCAGCGGCTGTTGCTTTTGATCATTTTCAAGTGTTTCTGGTGTTTTTTTTTTTTTTTGGGGGGGGGGGGGGGGGGGGTCTTCTTCTAAATGCCTGAACTGATGGGAAATATCACGAGGGGGATGCTCCAGATAAAATGGTGTGTGAGCAATCGGTCAAGGGATTTGAGAGACTACCGAGACAATGCGGCAATTGTTTTTACGTCAGAAACCCTGTTTTAGCTACAGAACAACCTTTGCTGGCTCTGGCTCAGTGTTTTGGCGTTTTTTCCCGTTAAGTAGCGTCAGTGGCTCCGAGGGTTGGCACCATCATGCTTTGGCAGGGTCACATCTTCAGTGTTGCCTTGCAGCACCGGATGCATCCGTCTCTGAAGTCCCCAAGTTCCACTCTTTCTCTCTCTCTGTCTCTCTCTCTCTCTGTCTCTCTCTCTCTCTCTCTCTGTCTATCTCTCTCTCTCTCTGTCTATCTCTCTCTCTCTCCCTTTGTCTCTATCTCTCTCGCGGTTGTTCTGCAGAGCACCGCGCAATGCCTTACCTAAAAGCCAGCACAGATGGAGGCCCAGGGTGAGGCTCTGCACGCCCAGCCGGCAATCGCTCACTTTAAGCCCGTGCCCGTAACTGCCGGATTGCCTCCATTTGCATCCCAGCGGGAGACCAAATGAGAAAGGCCGACAAGCGGAGTCAATCGCTCCCGTCGCCTGGAACTGCGGCAAATGGGCCTGCTGATGCGCCCACAGTACATCTGCCCTTAAGTGCCGGGAAGTCTCTGACCTCGAGCGGTGGAAAGAAACACTGCCAGCTCGGGAAACGGCGCTCTGTGGGTCGCATGCCAAAAAAAAAGAAGAAGAGTTCTGAGCCTCTTCACTTCTCTTCAACTTCCTCCCTCTAATCTCGACTGTTTTTATTTCCCCTTTTTGAAAGAGCAGACCTCCACCAAATATAGCTTTGTCCATTCCCAACCTGTCTGCATAGTTCTTGTCAGTTCATGCCATGGCTCACTAAAAGTCTAATCGGACCTGCTTGTGTGTCTCTCTCCCTCCCTTTCTCTCTCTCTCTCTCTCTCTCTCTTTTTCTTTTCCAGGGAAGCGAGGACGGCGACGTTGACAAGAACAAGTGTTGCACTCTGTGCAACATGTCCTTCACCTCGGCCGTGGTAGCACAGTCCCATTACCAGGGAAAGATCCACGCCAAGAGACTAAAACTGCTACTGGGGGAGCAGCCTGCCATCACAGCCAAAGGTAAGGGGGCCACACGTTGCGCCCATTGGGGTTTCAACTAAGTGTGGGGCACTTATGGGATTTGTGGTGAAAGGATGATCGGCGATACCGGGAGAAGGAGAGTGCTTGTCAGAAAGCCGGCGTGCCCTGTGTCAGAGCACCGAGGGGCTTTAATGTGGTGAGTGGGGGTCTTTGGCCTTCATGTGGACGCACTCAGCGTGAGACTTGAGAGAGGAGAAGAACGCGGTACTGTGTGTGTACAGTCTCGTCGACCAAGGCTACATAATCTCTCTCATGTAGCAACCTCACATGACGAGTAAGGGATGATGATTAATGAGTTAATTAGTTCGCTATTTAAGGACTCGACTCTTTAATGGGGTTAATATCACTGTGTAGTGTTGGCTTTCATTTAGACAGCTCTTTTATGTCCTCTCCTTCCACCCATGATATCCATAATCTTCCTTTTCACTGCATGCAGTCCCTATGAGTGAAGGATCTGTTTCCACTCTGCAGGTCTTTTAACTGCGTTTGTTCATGCTCACTTCACTCCTCACACCGAGTAAATCACTTCTCTCCCACATCCGAGTCTGCTGTATGCTTCAATTCTTCCAGCTATGCCCAACAAATGTGCTTTATATGCCGAGGATTTATTCTTCCTTTGTCAAAATCCAGCATCCTTGTTGAGATGTGAGGCACTTTTCACATTGTTAAAGTCAGTAAGCCACACGATGAACTAAAAGCGCGGTTAGACGGCTTTGCCGGTTCACGCGCGGCCTTCAGTGGCGCCGGTGACAGCAGTACCATAAAATGGATCACGCAGCCGCAGCCTTTTTGACAAGCTTTTCCGCACAGTGCCGTGACTGAGGAGAACATCTGGCTGTTATTTTTTCCCGTCCTGGAATGCGCCTAGGCACCCAGCAGAAAAAGGCGGATGGTAGAGGCAAACCACCAGGTGTTTGCAGACATGTTTGCAGACACCTGCCGCGTGCCCACTGCAGCCTCCATGTCTGCCACCCTGCATGCATGTGTGTGTGTGTGTGTGTGTGGACTGGCAAGACTGGCCCCTTCTGACGCGCAGCGCGTTCTCAGGATGCATTGTTTAAATGTAATTACAACTCCCCGCACCTCCGGGTAGAGAGAAAGACGAGCAGCTTTCTAGGACGCAATGTGTGGCAGCTGCTCCTCTTAAATCTGTTTACAAATTGGTGGTGGGGAGAATAATGAACGCCAGCCGAGATGGAAGTAGGAGGCTAAGGCTGACGCTGCTGCCGCGCAGCGGAGACAGGGAAATTGGATCACTCCCTAATTCAACACCTGGGACCCGTGCGAGCCGTGGCTCCCCTCCATGAGAGTGGAGGCCTTTGCAGGTGTTGTGCCCGCAGTTGTCACCATTATGGTAAATAAGTTCCTGGCAGTTTTTTTTTTTTTTTTTTGGTCCTTGTTAATTATGCGTTGAATTAAAGTAGTAGAGAGACTTGTGAGTTCGACTGCTCCAAAAACAAGTGCAACAGTTGATGAGATTCTCTGTATTGTTGTTGTACCAGTTTGTACCAGTTCATGCTGGTTTCTCTCTGTGTTTGTGTGTGTGTGTGTGTGTGTGTGCCTGTCTATCTGGCTCTGTGTGTGTGTGTGTTTTTACTTCAATACCACACCCCACATATCCATCTTTGTAAATGCTGAATCTGTAATGGCAACATTGTGTACAGCTTCACAGGAGTGTCAAGAGAAGCATTGTGTAATGTGCTTTGTCAGCACAATGAAGTTAGGCGGCTATAAAAAGCTAGCTGGATGCAGCGTATATCTTTCAGGCTCAGTTTTCACAGTAAAAAAAATATAGTCTGGAAGTCCTTAGCTGAAACTCGTTTGGCCCTGTAGATTTTGTAGCATGCCAGCAGGGAAACTTTAAGGTTGTTGTTTCATTGATGATTGAACAGAAAAGAAAAACCAACTGAGACAACTTGGCTATGCTTGAGGAGGCTTAGATCGATGTCACAACTGGATCCGTTTTATTGGAACTTACACAGATAAATTAGTAGCAAACAGAGTGGAAAGTGGCTCTGCGGAACGCTTATCTCAGACGAAGGCACTATACATTTTGCATCCCCGCCGACTTCTAAAGTGTTTGATTTACTGCACAGTTCCGCTTACACCGTCACCGCCAGCATAAATCTCACATGCTCAGTTTTTATTTTTTTTACGGAGAGCCACAAGCTGTTCCACTCTCTTTCAATGTTTTTCTGGTCCATGTCATCAGTGACTCCGCTAGTATAACTAAACCGCTGTAAAAGGTTTCCAGACCGCAGTTAGCACAGTGAAACTTTTGAAAGGGCAGTGGCAGGTTAATAAAAAAAATGGGCGAATGCAGAAATGGCAGAGGCATACCTCTTTCCACCCAGAGGCCATGCCAAGCACACCAGCCTTATGTTCATCTTGGCAGCCGTGCATAGCAAGAGCTGCCAGAATGAGAACTTCCAACTTTTAC
This sequence comes from Clupea harengus, assembly GCF_900700415.2. Lineage (NCBI taxonomy): Eukaryota > Metazoa > Chordata > Actinopteri > Clupeiformes > Clupeidae > Clupea > Clupea harengus. The sequence goes on along the minus strand of NC_045158.1, from coordinate 9,972,640 downwards.
ACCACAGCCCACCAACTTTGCATCTGAGTGAGAAGCAGATTTGCTTGCCCACCCAAACAACAAGATGTGCAGCTCTGATGCTATCACATATGTGACTCTGGAGTCCATAAGACACAGTGACTGTGTGAAATTCTCATACTAACCCTCAAGATCCCATAAGCTCCTCAGAAATGTTTATTTGTTTCAGGATTTCAGGATTTTAAAGCAAAGCAATTTTGGATTTGAATTAGAGTAATGAGCAAAACAATTACCTTAACAGAAACTCTATAAACAGAAACATCTGCCCCCTTCCCAGCACCTCCAAAGGCATAGCCATGGGCTTTCTTAGCTAAAGAAAAGGCCTATTAGAGTATTGAGTGCTCTGACAATTGGACATCATTCACTCTAAATCTTAATCAGTCAGATAATGAGCTCTCTTTCCAAAACTTTCTGGTGTTTTTGCTACTCTGCGTCATAGTGTTATGATCAGCTCCCTCAATGAAATTAATCTACCAATATATGGGAGCTTAATTAGAGGCAATGACCCATTTTGTCATCCAGCATATGGGAAACAATTAAACTCTGAATTTGCATTAAAACAGTGTGTCCCTGAGAAGCAGTAAACTTGATTGTTGCCGTAAGCCACAGCTTGAATTGCTTTTGCCTGTAGGCCTCAGACATGATATTTCCCTGGAAATCTGTCAAAGGCTACAAAGACTGTGTGTCTATGAAGATATACAGGCTAGTCTCAATCTTGAGGAAGAAGACAGGGGAAATGTAAGCAAGTTATTTTGCGTAGAGCTACTTGGGACATACAGTCAGTTTCATGGGAGACTCAGGAGAGCAGTTCAAAAGTAAGGGGGACGCTAGTGGGTTTAATGCTACTCTGTCTGGCATGTTTTTATTTGATTGTTCATAATTTAATGTAATTTTCTGTTCTTTTTTAAATGTAATCATTTAGTTAAGTTTTTTTTCTAAGCATTAATAATATAATAAGGCTATCATTAGTTTGACTGATACCTGAGATTACCTTACTCCATTGGGCTGAAGAGCTAAGTTAACCTTTGGCTAGGCTACCTATCTAGCTAACTGCTTTTTTGATACTTCTGAAGATTCCCAAGGAAGATTATTAAGAATGGCAAAAGCCAAACAGTTTGTTACCATAGCTGTGCGCAAAATCACCTCAGGTACGTGGCGGCCTGAAGAAACCTCACCGTTACAGGCCTGGTACTGTAGCTCTGCGAAAGATCCGTCGCTACCAAAAGTCAACCGAGCTGCAAGCCGTAAGCTCTTCAGGAGGACAGCAAGACTTACCTGGTTGGTCTGTTCGAGGACACCAATCTGTGTGCCATCCATGCCAATAGAGTCACCATTATGCCCAAAGACATCCAGCTGGCTCGTCACATCCATGGGGAGCGTGCTTAAATCCTCAAGAACATCCCTTTACCCACTTAATCAGTTCCCCCTCACATCCGCACACTGGACTCCATTACACAATTCAAAACTGCTGTTAAAACCCATCTTTTTTATACTAACATACTCACTCTAACAGCATTGACTGCATTTTAATTCAAAATGCTGGTTTAACTCATTGCTGAGCTCATTGCTCTGTGACTAATTGTATATTTTATTGATCTTGATGTAAGGTGACCTTGAGTAACTATTAAATAAAATATATTATTACATTAAATTATTATTATTACTATTAATCGCATGAATAAGAAATGAACCACAGAGAACCATAAAATATATGAAGGCATAAACTGCGTATTTTCATTATGAAATCCTAAACCTACAATAAAAACATTTAAGATAAATATGCCCTTGCTAGATAATTCCATTGCTCAAAAGGACGTTTGAGTGATTTCAAGTGACTGGGGTCTATTTCACCCCAAACATTATGGTTGTTCCTAAAATCCTAACACAATACGAGGGTTAAGGTGTCTGCATCTCAGGAAGGCTGTCTCCCTCTTTCCAGCATTGCCGCTACAAGGTTATGCTATCAGAGTGAACCTATGCACAAGGCATGCTGTGTCACCCTTTCAACACACATCAGCATCCACTGCCAGCCTCCCTCCAGTGGTAATTGACCCAAAAAGAAGAGCTGAAAGCCCCCGCTGAAACTGTGCGTTCTGCGGTGGAACCAGCCACAAAGGATTATGAAAGGCACAGAGAGAGCGAGGGCACCCAAGTGGAAGACCTTGACGTCTGAGATCACTGTTGGATAGCTGAACACTCAGGATCAGTGCATGTGCTGTGCGTGTGTGTGTGTATGTCTGTGTGTTTGTGTGTGTGTGTTTGTGTGTGTGTGTGTGTGTGTGGTTGTGTATGTGTGTGTGTGGTTGTGGTTGTGCGTGTGTGTACATTTATGTTTTCGCAGAATTTACCATGCATTTGGTGCGTGCGATCATGTGTGCATGCTAATGTGTGTGTGCATGTATGTATGCTTTTGTTTGCATGCGTCTGTTTGTGTGGAAAAGTGGTGAGCACACATCCATGCCTCGATTCTCTCTCTCTCTCTCTCTCTCTTTCTCTCTCTCTCTCCAGGGTTTCCGCGGGTCCTTAAAAAGTCATAAAAAGTCTCAAATCAGATAATCTGAATTTTAGGCCTTAAAATGTCATAAAAAGTCTTAATTACGATTTTGACTGGTCATAAAAATGTATTGGATTATATGTGACTTTTATAAAGTTTTAAACTTGTTTTGGGGATCACTCCACAACAAAACGAAACCCACATGGAAACAATAAAAACACGGCAAACTTCAGCCCGGTCAGGATTTATCGGAGCTCGCCAAGGTAGTGTGTTGCGATGTGCGTTGTGGGATAACGTGGTGCCTTAAAATTGTTTATTTTAACGTTGCTTCGAATATGGGTAAGTGCAAGTTCAACGAGATCTGTCTCGAGAACAGTGCATTTAGTGCTTGGTTGAAGCCTGTCGAAAATAACCCATTTGAAGCCCGCTGCACATTGTGCAAGAAAACGCTGAAATTAGCTTCTTTGGGTATGAAAGCATTAGATGGAAGGTCAGAAAAACATAACGCCACTCTAAAAAGCCAGAAGCAAACACCTGCAATCACCAAATTTTGTTCTGGTTCATTGGGAGCATCACCCGGCCCCAGTGCGACCCAGTCTGCTCTATCAACTTTGACGCCTACAACTCCGGTAAGCGACCTCCGGACAGCGTTCGGATCTACGCCAACATTAAAAGCGGAGGTGCTCTGGACTTTACACATGGTAGCAAAACATCAGTCCTATAAAAGCAATGATGACATAGGTGAGCTGTTTCAAACCATGTTCCCTGATTCTGACATCGCTAAAACCTTCAAGTTGGGAAAGGACAAGACGTCTTACATTACGCGATTTGGATTGGCAGATTTCATTGAGAGACAGTTGTATCAGTATAGAGTGTGCTATACAACAAAGTAATGATCGGACATGAGACCGTGATAGAAATCACGTGCATTCTTTACTGTATGTTTCATAGGACAAAAATATCTAGCATTCTATGCAGGTTAACAGTGTGGTATTACGGATGCCCCGAGGGAACAAACTTAATTCAATATCAATACACAACATTCCCCCTTTACTTTTAAATCCCCATAAGTAAAAGTAATATTCACTGTATTGATTATTCTTTTCTAACAGTCTTAAACCTTAAAGAAACTTGCTTTTATTTTTAATATAACAGTCCTTTTTACTTTAACAATGTTACATAATAACATTTAACAAATTAACAAAATAACATTTCCTGAACTATGGAAAGAGGGTATACTGCCTCAATTCCCAGATTTAACCCTGGGGTGTATTCTGCCCCAGTGTTAGAGGTTAGTCTCTAGACTACATGTTTAATCTGTCAGGGGGTCATCGTTCTCTTGTGGGGTAATGACGACGTACGGGTAAGTCTACAGTCCCACTGTCTCTGAGTCTGAGTGGTGATGGTGTATGCCCAGACTGGGGTGCTAATGTAGCCTATTTCTTGTGTACACACGTATACGTTACTCTTGCGTACATGCATTTATGTGTGTAGTCATGTTCAATTTAATGTGAATAAATTCATTAACTTTGCAAGTAATTTTGGGACTATTGATTTTACTTCATATCCTTCATACTTTGTTTGCCCGTAAGGACGTGAAATTACATTGCATTCATCATGGTCATAAAAAGGTCTTAAAAAGTCTTAAATTTAACTTGTTAAAACCTGCAGAAACCCTGTCTCTCTCTTTCTTCTCTTTCCCTCCATGCCTCCTCTCCATGCATCATGTGTATGACATGAGGTCATCCTCTGTACCATGAGAGGCCTGTCTCACACGCACATCTGCAGGGCTATGGCCTCATGTGGTGCATTTAGATGGCTCGGGGGGGGGGTCTTTACTGCTGTTCTATCAGGTGACTTGCACGACTCACTGGCATCGCATGTTATTAAAATCACCTTCCTGACTTCCTGGCCAGTTTCTTCTCAGTGTCCCTTCTTCCCCATCCCCACCCCAACCCCCTCCATCCACACACACCAACACCTGCTCTGTCTTGCCCTTTGCCCTTGTTCAGCAGTGGGCCTATTAAGCGCCTTCCCTGTTCAGCTCCATCCCAGAACAAGCAATTAGTTTCTCATATATCGTCGGTCGTATGCTGTTTTAAAGTGCAATGAGCCCGATTTATGGTAATTGGACATGGAGTTCATACTGAGACAGAATGCTGTCAGACATAATGTAACAGGTAATTGTTGTCCCAGGGTGTATTACACGCATGATGGAGTGGAACAAACTGGAAGTCGTTGCCAGATATAATACAGATTGACGGTAATATTGATGTGCATTCCACGGGTTATTGAACATTTCCGTAAACATCATGGCTGAGTTTGCTAGCCAATGCAGATAGTATGTTCCTGGATTAAACCAGCCAGTGGGAAGTTCTGGAACAGTATCCCAAACAGGAACTGACTGTCAGTCCGACACTGGCCCTGATCCGGAGTGGAAATGCTTCAGAAACATGCTGTAATGTTATTCCACGTGGAAGGTAACACTTCCACGTGGAATAACATTACAGCATGTTTCTGCTCATTCTCTATGCTTTACTTCCTGCCACTGACAGATTTGGCCATTAGTGGTGCCATCTGTATCCAGTGGTTCGAGACTCGAGGAGTCAGGCCCCAGCAGAGGACTTGAAGGAGGCCCATCCATCCTTCTGACACCTGACACCAAAACCCAAAAGTTCCTTCGTCCAAACTTCACGGGGGATTAGAGGGGGGCGGGGACTTTTTAAGGCGAGGTTTCACAACAGGGATTAAAATTAATCCTGCACTAATTTTGATCTGCAACAGAGATATAGAATTCAAAATGTAATTTTTCTTCCGAAGGACTAGACATAATACCTGTTTGGGAAGCAAAAATGACCATTCCTATGAGTAGAACAGGAGGATATATAGTTCTAGTGAAAGTTGAATGTGCCATTTCTACCACGCCCTGTTTTTAATGCTAGTCAAGCCTCGATAATCGTGATACCTTCTCCTCCTCCTCTCTCTCCTTTGAATCAAGGAAACAGAAGCCACCTAGCCAGTTTCATTCAGAGTATTGTTGCAGCTCTCCTTCTGACTGTACAGCAAGTGGCCTTCTGTGGGCTTCTAATGCGGCCTGTCAGGAAGATGAATCTGAGGCATCCCCGGGCTGCTGTTATTGATTTCTGCATAACGAACATTAGTGGGCCGGCAGAGTGCGGCCACTGACCCATCCGTCTCCTGGGGAGAGCACTCTGATTGAGCCTATCCGCCAAAAACACAGAGCCAACACACACACGCTTTCTCTCTCTCTCTCTCTCTCTCTCTCTCTCTCTCTCTCTCTCTCTCTCTCTCTCTCTCTCTCTACCCTCTCTCTACCCTCTCTCTATCCTCTCTGCTCAGCCCCTCTCTCTTTTAGATCAGTGGCCAGGCATAAGGCTAGTCTGTGCCCCCCTATTGGGTCAGTGACCCGCGCTTTGTGTGAAGGGAGAGGCTCGTCACATTCTAAATGTGTGAAATGAACAAGACTAAATTAAAATGTGAAGCGACTCAAGATCCTCCAATTATTATTCGAAAAAGCTTCTCAGAAAAAGCTGAACGCGTGTTAATTTACTGTACTACTATCACGCCGACACCGTAGACACGAAATATTCTCATCTGCCACTTAAGGTCTTAAGCGCAGCTGTTATTTTAAAGCGCTGGCCAGCCATATCTGTTAATGTCTCTGCCATTGTTAAGTGCGGGATTAAGCCAAAGAAGATTTGTCCTCTATACGTTTGGTGTCGTGTATGTTGCCACCATATGAACAAAATTAATACTTCAGCTAATTATGATTGCCGAATGCATATGGCGTTATTTAAGGGCCTCAATGTCTCAGTGACATTTTATAAACTTCATTATTTTAAAATGCAACTGTAAACCTCGCATAATGGCTATTCCGCCCCATTGAAGGAGCAAGACGTGTGGTAATTAAAGATGCGGATACGGATCAAATAAGCAGGAAATGCCTATGCAGTATTCAATACTTTTGTTTGTTTTATTTATTTCGTTGGACAGCTAAGGCGCTCGTCTCTGTGGTGATTTTTTCGCATTGAGGAAATATTTAGTTTTTGCCGCACAGAGGGGGATAAGGCAGAGGGAGGAAATGCAAAGCCCAAAAGGGAAAGCATTGTAGGAATAGATAAGTGCATGGGATTCAGAGAGCTTTGATCTTCCGCTTTTTGATCCAACAGCCCAATATCTCTCGCTGTGGTGTACACAGTGCCTTCTCTCGGGTTTGGACAAGCCGGTACGCTCTGGTCTCCATACACATGCAGTTCTTCCTCTTACTGCGGGTTATAGGATCCATTTTATTTCTCTGCATACCGTTCCTCTGGAGCCAAGCAACTGCATTCAAGTATGCTGCCCTGCTGGATATATGCTAAACTATTCCAGGAGGTCCTACATAGCCTACTACAGTAAAAATAGCGCTAAGCTCAGATGGTGTTTGCCATATGTTAGGTTCGCTGTGTGAATTTGATAGATAAGATGTTTTGTCTTAATGTCTTGGAAATATTTTCCCATATTCTTTGACAGTGCGACAAGCATTTGGCCATAGCACATGCCCTTGTTTTTAGATCTTAGTTTGCCAATGTGAAAAATAATGTTATCGCCAATACCCAAGCAGAAAACCATCACTGTCGTGCTGCTTTGTTTATTAAATGCAATATTAAAAATGGCATCACATAATATCCTCTGGATATTTTCAGACGTGAAAGGAGGTTTGTGCGTTAGTCATGATTGGGAAGGAAAAGGCATAAGTCTGTGAGTACCGAGCTCTTCTCCGAAAAACCTCAGTGTTGACTGGGGCCAGATCCAGCCTCCATCTGTACCACGGGACTCTGCTGACTGAGACACCGGAACGCATTAGTGTGGCACTGATTCGTTTCTTAGAGAACAAATTGGAAAGTTGACTGGCAGGGCCATTTCTCAAACAAACATAATGGGGAGCGGTTTTGTCTGGCTCATGAACATGTTATAAAAATACGGGCTCTTTCTGGAGTGTGCGCCTCAATACTTAATGTATTAATTTATGTTTAGCGAACTTATGCAGAGCTGTGATTGCACTGGGTGCGGCTCTATTATTACATGAAGTTCATTTGTCAGTTTGCGTCCGGAGGGAAGAGTGTTTAACCCAACATTTTGTTTATTAATCATTGTGTTGAAGAGACAGAAATGTTTCACAGTATTCAGCACATCATCAGAATGCAAACTGATTTGTCATTTCCAAATTTGTGTAATACAATCTTAATTTCCTCTGTTATGCAGCAGATTCACTGTTAACAAAACTTGATTTGACAGTTACCACCTCAAAAACAATACAACCACTCAATTGCGCTGTCATCGAGCGAGTTTAGTTCAGACTTGGACGTTGTATCTTGTGTGGCCTGGTTTGCCCTCTTGTTTTTTAATCCCATGGCCTATAAATAACTCGCCCCCTCTCTAGGCGAGTAGGTCAGCGAGAGTTTTTTGCCACTAAGTGGCTTTTAGCCGGGCATTGATATGTTCACACACATAGACCAGCTATGAGAGACCTGACAGCAGAGGCTGCTCATTTCTTTGTGGGAGTAGGGTGCATGAGTGTGCCTGACTCTCTCCTGGGCTGCAGAGGGGCTCAGTAGGGAGGGGTCGGTGAAGCGGCATGTTGGTGATGATATACTGAAGTGGGGAGAGGAGACTTCCTGTTCTGCCGCGAACCTACTGGAGTGGAGAGAATATTTTAACTTAAGGGCATTTTAGGACTTTCCAAAACTGAAGAGAAAGATTCAGAAAAAAAAGGAAAACTGAAGAGAAAGAAATGTTATAAGAAATTGAAGGAGAAAAGAAGAGGAAGAGAGAGAAAGGGAGGGAGAGAGGATGAGTGCAATCCATCTATGATGTGCTCAGAAAAGGCCATCCCCGGTGACCACAGAGACATTAGGTAAAACTATGAGAGCGGTAACAAATGCCTTTTCTCTTTACGGGGGCTCCAAAAGTTAAGGCACGGAACTTAATTTGGGAGAAGCAGCTGGGCCATTAAGTCCTAGGTTGCTCTGCTATAATTACATTGGGCCAGACAGAACACCCCGCAGTGAAAATATATTGATGATGAATAATGGGCCATGGTGGAATTCAGGCTTCCTGTAGAGGAGGAGAGCTCCTGCAGCCACAGCGGTAGCGGCACTAGCCCCCTCTGGGCTGTTTTCATGGTTGACGTGCGTGAAATCTGAAGTTTTATAAAAATCAGTTTCAGGAAACATTGATTCCCCTCCATCTATAATTCTTTGTTCCATGCACATATCCCGTGGGAGATTTTATATTTTGGTATAAATTAGGTATTTATAAGCTATTATGTTTTTTTTTCATTGGTAACACTTTATTTGAAGGGGTTTGCATAAGGCTGATATGACACAATCATGAACATGAAGGAGTCTTAATGAATGGTTAACACTGTTGTCTTGAAGTGTCACTTGGTCAGTTATGTCATTTTTAATGCAAAGTTGACGTTGTTTTGGGATGTCTTCATTATGACAACTTGACATCAACCAAGACAACATAAACATAACCTGTGACATACAGGCAGGAGTGGCTCTAGGGATCGAAAACATGTGGGGCTTAGCCCAGACCTGTCGGGGAGTCTGCGGGTATCCTCCCCGAGAACGTTTTTAAAATTCTCACAGCTAAATGCAGTATTTCCACGCAGTTTGGGGCGTGGCTGGGACTGGCCTTTTAAGCTGAAGCCCAGAATGTTTTCCTTCACGTACTTCTTGCTTCATTTCATTACCTTTTACCTTGCTCTTGCCCAAATAGTCAAGCACGTTGAAGTATGCTAAGTATGCTAGGCAGCGGTGCTTACCACTGCGTTATGGCTCCACTAAGCAACAGGGGGAAGGTAACCCACCGGCCGGCAGGACAGGTTTAGGGCCACGGGGCTTCAGCCCAATAGCCTGGTCGTAGTCATACCCAGTAAACATGTCATAGCAGGCCTAATTATGAAACTTAAAGAAACTATTTAGCTTTACGTGTTAACATTCCATTAAACTGTCATGTCTGTTGGTTTTGGCATTGGCTGTCATGAGACCATTATAACTGTGTCATGAATATTTTCCTTGATGTCAACTACATTGGACTAGTCATTAACATGTCATGAAGTGTTATTACACTGTCAAATGCTTTTCTAAGAGTGTCATGAATAATCTCCTTGACCTCTATATGACCTGTGGTTGTTACGACTGGTGGGTGTTGTGCAGGACTCAATCGCACGACTCAGCACAGGGGTAGATTCAAAGGGTGAAACGTTTTACTATCCGAGTTCGGTACACAGGTAGGCAGTCCAACAATTGCAAACAGGGAATAAGCAGGAAAATAGTTGTAGGGCAGGCAGAGGTCAGAAGCACGAGTAATCACTTTACCAAGGAGAAAAGCGCTAAACGCTAGGAACACGGGGAAAAACAAGGAACATACCACGAAACAATTTACGAAGACACAACGAGGAACAAGAAAACAAGGACTATATATACACACACACACACAGGCAACAGATAACGAGGGACAGGTGAGAACAATCAAGGCGGGGCAGACAAAGACACAGGTGGACTAAACAAGGGGAATTAACAGGACACAGGTGAAACCAATGATACACACAACCCGGGAGATTGGGAACAGGTGAGGGGTGGAGACACGGACAACAACAAGAGGGCACATGGCATAGACAAACAAACATAGGGAAAGCACATGGCGGGAACAAGGAAGCACGAGGACTAGACATGGGAACAAACATGTGACCACACAAGGGAGACAAACACAGAAATTAGACACGGACAGAACACAGACCTTACAGTACCCCCCCTCTAAGGGCCGGATTCCAGACGGCCCAAAACACAAACAGATCAAATCCACCTAGGGTGGGTGGAGGGGGTCCAGAGCAAGGCAGGCGGGCAGACCGGACCAGACAGCCCAAAAACACACAAACAAACAGATCAAATCCACCTAGGGTGGGTGGAGGGGGTCCAGAGCAAGGCAGGCGGGCAGACCGGGCCAGACAGAAGGCTGGAAAGAAGGGTCTGGTGGCTGACCGGGTGGACGGCCAAGCAAGGGCAGAATGTCTGGTGGCTGGCCGTGTGGGTGGCCAAACAGGGGCAGAGTCTTTGGCGACCGACCGGGTGGATGGTCAAACAGAGGCAGAGTCTTTGGCGACCGACCGGGTGGATGGCCAAACAGGGGCAGAGTCTTTGGCGACCGGCCGGGTGGGTGGCCAAACAGGGGCAGAGTCTTTGGCGACCGGCCAAACAGACCAACAATAAACACAACAACAACCCTAACAACAAATAGTTGCCAGCGATATCGATTGGAGTTTGGGGTTGCAGGACCAGTGGCTGGGGTAGTCGTGGCACCTGGACTCTCTGGTTCATTAGGGCTGGCGGCACCGGGCCCTGGTTCTGCTGCAGCTGGGACAGGGAACCCAGGAACACTGGAGACAGGGGTCGGAGCGCCTGGGGCCAGCGCATGGACGCCTGGGACCGGCGCAGGGACACCTTGGATGCTTTGGACAGGGACGCCTGAGACGCTCGGGACAGGGGAGCCTGAGACGCTCGGGACCGGGGCGCCTGGGATGCTCGGGACAGGGGAGCCTGGGACGCTCGGGACAGGGGCGCCTGGGACGCTCGGGACAGGGGCGCCTGGGACGCTCGGGACAGGGGCGCCTGGGACGCTCGGGACAGGGGCGCCTGGGACGCTCGGGACAGGGGCGCTCGGGACGCTCGGGACAGGGGCGCCTGGGACACTCGGGACAGGGGCGCCTGGGACACTCGGGACAGGGGCGCCTGGGACACTCGGGACAGGGGCGCCTGGGACACTCGGGACAGGGGCGCCTGGGACACTCGGGACAGGGGCGCTCGGGACAGCAGAGCCCTCAGCAGCGACGCCATCAGGAGGTGCTGCTGGACCGGTGACGGCAGAGGGTGCTGCTGGGCCTGCATCGGAAACAGATGCTGGAGGATCTTGGTCGGCAGCTGTGGCAGCAGGGTCCGGGTCAGCTGCGGGGTCCGGGTCGGCACCGGTGGCTGCGGGGTCCGGGTCGGCAGCGGTGGCTGCGGGGTCCGGGTCGGCAGCGGTGGCTGCGGGGTCCGGGTCGGCAGCGCTGGCTGTAGGGTACGCACAACCTGGGTGAGCGTCGGCTGGGTCTGCTGGGTCAGCGACGGCTGGGTCTGCAGGGTCAGCGACGGCCGGGTCTGCAGGGTCAGCGACGGCCGGGTCTGCAGGGTGAGCGACGGCTGGGTCTGCAGGGTGAGCGGCGGCTTGATCTGCGGCGGCTGGTTCTGCTGTGGCGTAGGCCTCAGTGGCGTCACCATCAGCAATTTCCTCAGAGACCGCTTCAGGGACAGCAGCGACAGAGGCTGCTTCGGGGTTGGTAGCAACAGAGGCTACGTCGGGGCCAGCAGTGGGTGCTTCGAGAGCGGTAGCGACGGAGGCTACGTCAGTGGCATCAAAGACTGCTTCTGGGGTGGTAGCGACAGAGGCTACGTCGGGGGCGGCAGCGTCAGAGGCTGCTTCTGGGGCAGCAGCGTCAGAGGCTGCTTCGGGGTTGACAGCATCAAAGGCTGCTTTGGGAGTGGTAGCGACAGAGGCTACATCGGGGGCATCAGAGCCAGCTTCTGGGGTGGTAGCGACAGAGGCTACGTCGGGGGCGGCAGCGTCAGAGGCTGCTTCGGGGGAGGCAGAGGCTGCTATGGGAGTGGTAGCGACGGAGGCTACATCTGGGGCAGCAGAGACGACCTCGGAGGCGGCAGCGTCAGAGGCTGCTTCTGGGGCGGTAGCAACGGAGGCTACTTCAGGGGCGGCAGCGTCAGAGGCTGCTTCTGGGGCGGCAGCGTCAGAGGCTGCTTCGGGGGAGGCAGAGGCTGCTTTGGGAGTGGTAGCGACGGAGGCTACCTCTGGGGCAGCAGAGACGACCTCGGAGGCGGCAGCATCAGAGGCTGCTTCGAGGGTGGCAGAGGCTGCATCGATGGCAGCAGAAGCTGCATCGAGCAAGGCAGCGCCAGAGGCTTCTTTGGGTGCGACAGAAAATCTTTCCAATGCTGCAAAGGCAGCTTCGAGGGCGGCGGAGATTGTTTCAAGGGTGGAAGCTCCAAAGGCTGCGTTGACGGCGTCAGAGACCGCTCTGATGGTGGCATTGGTAGAGGCTGCTTCGAGGTTGACAGCGTCAGAAGCTCTTCCTAGGGCGGCTGAGGCTGTCCTGAAGGCGGGAGGCAGGAGACGTGGAGTCGGAGCTGAAGCCAGAGCAGTATTGGTGAGTGAAGCTGAAACCCTGGAGCCGGAATCCAGGCGGCATGGAACCGGAGCTGGAGAGGGAGGTGCAGCGAGGGAATCCCAACGATCCAGGAGCTGCTCGAATTGTCCCAACAGCAGGTTCAGGACCTTCAGGGAACTTCTCCCTTGCTCCTCTATTTCCCTTGTCACGAGGCAGAGAGAGGAGGCTTGTTTGCTCAAACTGCGTCTGAGCACTGAGTCTGAGTCGGCTGAGTCCATCCTTGGCGTCTTCGTACTGTTACGACTGGTGGGTGTTGTGCAGGACTCAATCGCACGACTCAGCACAGGGGTAGATTCAAAGGGTGAAACGTTTTACTATCCGAGTTCGGTACACAGGTAGGCAGTCCAACAATTGCAAACAGGGAATAGGCAGGAGAATAGTTGTAGGGCAGGCAGAGGTCAGAAGCACGAGTAATCACTTTACCAAGGAGAAACGCGGGGAACAGCGGGGAACAGCGGGGAACAGCGGGGAACAGCGGGGAACAGCGGGGAACAGCGGGGAACAGCGGGGAACAGCGGGGAACAGCGGGGAACAGCGGGGAACAGCGGGGAACAGCGGGGAACATACCACGAAACAACAATTCACGAAGACACAACGAGGAACAAGAAAACAAGGACTATATATACACACAGGCAACAGATAACGAGGGACAGGTGAGAACAATCAAGGCGGGGCAGACAAAGACACAGGTGGACTAAACAAGGGGAATTAACAGGACACAGGTGAAACCAATGATACACACAACCCGGGAGATTGGGAACAGGTGAGGGGTGGAGACACGGACAACAACAAGAGGGCACATGGCATAGACAAACAAACATAGGGAAAGCACATGGCGGGAACAAGGAAGCACGAGGACTAGACATGGGAACAAACATGTGACCACACAAGGGAGACAAACACAGAAATTAGACACGGACAGAACACAGACCTTACAGTGGTGGTATAATTTGGACACTTTTAAATGCAAATGTAAATGTAAGAGATTGTGTACATTTTTCCGCTGTCAAATACAGTTGCATTTACGGACCTAGACAAAACGGTGTTGAGCAGTTTTTGAGCAATAGTGGAACAACCGCAGCGTTACATTCACCCTTCTCGTTGGGTCGAAAATAACATGCATGCGGGTCAAAAGCAACATACCGGTAGAGTAAAAATCATGTGAACCTCGCACGATGGCAATATTTTACAACATATCATGATTGTTTTTTTATGTGTTATGTTGGCATAGAATACTGCTGAGCTATACTTTAGAGTATGCCTGTAATCATACCCTTTGCATGTATCTTGATGTGGTTATATGGAAATATGATGCACTATGGACTTGCCTTTTTTATAGAGAGAACAGTACGTCTTTGCATTTATATGCATAGCTTTATTTTATCGGAGATAAACGCCAACAGAATAACAAAAACATAATGACAAATTTTAGTTTTGCTGAAAAACTTGTTGTTGTGTTTTCACCCCATATACATTGTTTTCTAAGAGTTTGAATGTGGAGCATGTGTAATCTAATCAAATGTTGTTGGTGACAGTGTCATTTTATTGAGAGCTAGCTGAGTTAGGTTTTCAAGGTTGCAAACTTCCAAGGCTTATTTTGCGTGAAATTGACAAAGACTGATCAAACCTTTTGGCATGAGATGAATTTGGATGCTAGCATGAGATGCGACTGAGGGGCAATGGACTGAGCATCTAGAAACTAGAAATCTCTGTGAGCCAGGGATGACACTTTCCTAACACAGCCAAACATCAAGCAAGCACAACACAAGACGTAGCAAGACAGTTAATTACTTTGAGTTTAAATTATTAGGTTATTAAGTTATTACTTCCTCGGTTTCTTCGTCGCCTCTGCCATGATGTCCATACAGAGAATACTGTGCTAGCTGGCAGAAGAGTCTAGTTGTTGTGAGAGGTGGTGCCATAAAGCATTAAGTCGTTCTCGCGAGAGATGTAGCGGTCTGTCCTCCAAAGTGGCCTAGACATAACACTGCTTATTTACAGTGTAGCTAAACTTAGTTATAAAGTGTAGGTCAAAAAACATGGCATTTTATTTCAGACCCATTTCAGAACTACAGTGTCCCAGAAGGGACAAACAGCAAGAATTGCTGGATTCTCTGGGGAATTGACAGTGTTCAAGCTACTGCCTTACATCTACCCATTCTAATAACCAGCCACATAGGACAGTTTAATGTAATGTTAAAACAGCTAAATAGTTTCTTTAAGTTTTATTTGATTAGGCCTACCATGGCATGTTTATTTTTCCTTGGTTAATGCCAAGTTGTCCTAATAAAGACATTCCAAACAATGTCTACTTTGTATTAAAAATGATAAAAAATTAGAAATGTTACCTAATCCCAAACAGTCATAAACATTAATAAAGACTCCTTTCATAACAGGTGTCATGTCATGATTATGATGGTGTCATGTCTTATACACACCCCTTCAAATTAAGTGGAAAAAATACAATAGCTTATATAATAAATATATAATTTCTACCAAAATAAAAAAGCTCCCACAGGATGTGTGCATGTAACAAAGAATTATAGATGGAGGGGAATCAATATTTCCTGAAACAGATTTTTCTCGCATGTCTTACCTTTAGGAGAAAAAAAAAGCTGCCGTGTCAGACTTCCTGTGCAGATTTCAGAGCAGCTTGCAAAATACAGTAATTGTTCTCAGCATGAGATGTGCTCAGTTAACCACTTCCATCTAATACATCTATAAAGTTTTAGCTTCAACTATTCAGCAATAGTACCACTGCATTTCCCATAGCATTTCAACCTAGAATATCTGAATATACCCTATACAGACACCATACAGGCAGCCTTGCAGACATACTGCATTCTAAAAAAAAGAGATACATACCGTGTTCAGTCTTAAAGATTTGGACTTGAAATGCTTAAGGTATGTCCTTTGTTTTCATTTATTGCTTTTTTCTCTGTAGCAGGAACAGCACCACTAGCATCATATTTAAAGGAGATACAAAACCGTGTATTTGGATGTTTCGACATCTCCTGTCATTCAACCCTCAGGCGGGGTTTAAATTCTTAAAACACTTACTAAAGGCTAAATAAAGAACAACTGTCCCAGATTGAACACAACCAGAGGCTGTGGTTTTGCTTTGACTTTCCTAGGAGTGACAGCCAGTTTTTTGTGATGGATGTTTTTCTATAAATCTCCAAACACCTGAATCAATACGGCCATATTTCACCGTTGGCTGGAGCTAATATCTATGCCACCTTCGAGGCAGGCAAGGCACTCGTGCCTCTACAGACACACTTAAAAGAGTTCAATTTTTATAGCAGCTCTTGTTCCTAATACTCTTCATTTTCCCAATGCTACGTGTTCTACCAGAGGTAAATTGAAACGAGAGACCCTACATGCATTGATGGAAAAACACTGCAGAAAACTGCACACAAAGCCATACGAAGAATCATACTGCACACACATCAGACAAACTGCACGCACATCAGACAAATCATGTTTTGTGCTGCAGAGTGATTTAATCAATGTTTTCCTAATTCTGATTTATACAACACCCTCCTTTGAAAACTGACCAAACGGCAGCTGTCAACAGTCCTATCCACCTGCACACTTGTACGTGTCCCACGCAAGGTTCACAAGTGCAACTTTTCTTTTTGCCCCTTTTTCATTCCTTTGCACAACATCATCTGCAGCCATTATGAAATATAGGCTAGACATACAGTATCTCAGTCCCCCCTCCTCGTAGAACCGCTGTATAAAAAAGTAATCACCGCTAAGAAGCAGCCTTGTGAGGATCAAACAGTGACCTTGGATAAAGTGGACTGAGAAATTGAAAGTCTGGGTGGGGAATTCTGCCTGAATGGCACGGCTAAATCCTGACTGTGGGGAAGGGAGGCTGAGCGAGATCTGATTCAGGGAAATGTAGTGAGCTCTTAACACGGCACGTCCTTTGTCAAGGTCATTCAGCCTACCTCTTCAAACAGTGAAGCAAATGCTGATCACAGAGTTTGGGAAAGGGGCGAATGTAGATTTGTAATACCTTGCCACAACCTTTGAAAAGGCTCAGATGAATATTCTAGCAATTCTCCGTATCCATCTCCCCACCCACTGTGTCAGGACGGCTTTGACGTGATGAAATTGTTAGACTCAAATGATTCAGAGTTGGTAGAAAAAAGTTAGAGAAATAGTATTATGTAGGCTGTAAGAAATATATTGAAGTTATTTTTTTCAAAGTAATGTTTACTTTGTAGCCTGTGTTTTGTTTGTTCTTTTTTAAGTTTGTAAGTTATTTAAAGGATTCTGTGATACAGTATATACACAGGCAAGGGCATGCAGACACACACACACACAAATGCACACACACACACACACCACTAGAAACTGCAAACAAGGCACATCACCTTGCGTGTTTGCTCATGGAAATTGCCATCGCATTAAGGATGTGACAACTGAAGCAAGACTCATTAATTTCATTGCTCCCATAGATATGTTTCTGTGGGTTTATGTAGAGGCAGAGGGCCACAATTAACAACAAAGACATGCATCAGTGTGCCTCAGTGTGAGATAAGAGAGAAAAGAAAAGAATCCCCATTTAGGTGAAATTATCTCTTCTCATTTCTTCCTCAGTTCTATTGTCATCCTTTACTAAGGCTTTTCTGTCTCACACACACACGCACACACAGACACACACTGAAGCAGTAACTCAGAACTTGTGTTGAGGCTAAACTCCGTTAGCCATATTCCATCTTCTCAGCCTACGGCAGCTAATTGTTTGATATGGATATGGATGCTTTGGAAACAAATGTGGCATCTTTTTTTCCCCACGTTTGGAGACAAAACCTATGCAACTATACGTTTTCTCTGTTCGCATCCCATTGTGCAAAACAATGGATCTTTTCTGCATTTCCATTGTCCTCCCTGCCCTAGTTTTGGTCTTGTACACAGTGATATATTAAAATGTTAGCTACTGATACAGCAGTTTTTATGTCATAGCAGGCGGATGACTATTTTTCTCTTTTGTCAGTATTGTCTCTATACTGCACAATGAAATAAATGCGGCCTTCTTGCAGCGGTCCAAAAAATGGTCATTGAATAAATGAAACAACAACGCCATGGATAGGAATAGCTGTGTCCTAGATTAAGTATTTGTTCAGCAAATCTCTTGTGAAGGCTGCAGAAACCTGATGGTCTTCAACACTGTCTCTGCAATCTTGCCCTGCTGACTCCAAATGTGATATGATGCCCCCTAAATGGGCCCCAATAAATGTTGTCTCAGGCGTGACAGGGTGAGCGGTTGCGAGTGCTAAAACTGATTAGCGCGATGGAATGCGTTGGTATGGAAGCGCGCTGCTGTGTCTTGTCCTGTCGTTCTGTCCGTTACAGCCCGCAGTCATGCGTGAGGTCTCAAATGTTCTGTCTGCCTCGAATATTTTTTTTCACATACTCCATACCCTGCACTCGACCACATATTATGTTTTTTTTTTTATGGTGAACTATGACAATCTGCCAGTGCATTTCTGTACTTTTGACTATGTCTTATGCTTTCTTACACAATGCCGCATAAAAGAAGCTGGAATGAATTCTAGAGGACGCTGAAGCATACAGTAGCCTTGCATGTCATCCACCTTCTCACATACTGGTGGTCTACTTTCATTTGCCAGACTGTCTTTACACGCTGTCTCATCCTCCCATCTCTGTCCGCAGAGGTGCCACCGAGTCCTGTGAAGACCCCCTCGGAAGCCTCGCCAATGGCCTCGCCCCGGCAGCGCCGAGACTCGGACCGCTACTGCCAGCTATGCAACGCGTGGTTCAACAACCCTGGCATGGCCCAACAGCACTACGACGGCAAGAAGCACAAGAAGAACGCCGCCCGCGCTGACCTCCTGGAGCAGCTGGGCAAGACCCTGGACATGGGAGAGATGAAAGGTATGGAGCATTGGGGGACCATGAGGACCTGGGGTAGTGATGGGCAGCCTTGTTATTGGTGCTGTTTGTTTTTGTAACACTGCTGTGGTCCAGAGCCACAATATAATTTTTTTCTTTTTTTACTGCTATTGACACATAATGAACAGCCCACAGCATACACCATGAACAGCGAAGATTTTTCACCTTTGGCCTCATCCCTACAGACAAAGGAACCTAAATATCAATAAGCTTCCAGTTTGAAAGAAGGCTTAGTTTACCTCTTTTTTTGCCTTCATATTAACAGCCAGAATGAAATCACCTCTTGTGTCCTCACTCTTGTTATTGTTGTTATCGTGTAGCCTTCTTTTACAATGGTAAACACCCAACACATGCTAAAAAATTGTTATCACATTCTGAGCTACTTATACTCTTCTGTGGCCCCACATTTTTATCAAATAATTAAAAATCGGCATGCCGTGCGGTATTGGCAGTAAGCAGGGAGCACTCATCTTGTCTCGTCTCTGTTTCCCGCCGCTGCTCGCTTCACGAGGGCGGCTGCTGCTGCTCGCTTCACCAGGTTGGAAGAAACACATCTCCCCCATTATCTTCCCAGTCGCATTACCACATGTCAATAATAATTACTAAACATTGTCGCCCTGGTGCTCGGGGTGAAACGGTGGGTCTATTATCGCTCCACGTGAGCACATAAAACAGGCTGGTTGAGGAGCCAGGCTGTTGGAATGATGAATTGCCAGATCTTTTTTTTTTAAGACCATTAACTATCCTTTCAAATATGGATGTAAAATGTGAGGCTATCACTCTCCTTCTTTAGGAGCACTCAGTTAATGCACAAGAATGGTATGGTCACATCATTTATAAAGTTTTTAATGGCCCAGACATAATAGAGGCTGCCAGCTCGCTGAGGTATCTGCATGTGAGGTAATGAATCTAGGAGATACTGGATCATTTTGTGGGTTTCTATCTGGGTGTACACAGTGTAGTCAGTCCAGTTCTCCGTGCGATAAAATGTTTCCTCAAACAACGTGTGAAGATTAACAAGTGTGCTGTGAGAGCATGAGATACAGGATAATTGTGAGAATCACACTCAATACATGAGCATTGGCAGCCCTTCTAGAGGTGTTGTTTAGTTTAGCAATAACATTTACTGTATTTAAAGTTCAAGGATGACTCAGCTTCAACATTAAACAAAGGAACACGCATATTGTTTTTAGCGGTCTCATCAAGTGAGATGTTTGTGTTTTTTGGATTTCAATCCAAAGTAGTTTGCCAAAATTAGAAACTTTGATTACAAGATGATCCACTGCAACACCCTGTGGGTGTTAATTATCTTTTTGAATGAGCCAACATCAGATGTAAGCCTTTAATCCACCTCATAAGGTCAGAGGTGCTCCAGCAGAGCCATTGCATGAACTGAGGAGAGGGAGCGGCTTCTGGCCAATAAAAACCACATTAAGCACAGGCTATTTGTTCATCCTTCCAAGTGGTAAGTTAGTTTCATGCTAACAAACAAGCAAAAATGTGAGGCAAGTCACTGTTAATAACGTTCCCAATGTAAAACCACTTGCTGTCAAGCCAAATGCAGTGTCTTCCCCACCAGACTTCTAGTTAGCTCCACATCTCTTAGCAGTTTTCACCTCCGATCATCGTGTTTGCATTGGAGTTGAGCAGAAGGTTTCTAGATTGTCACACAGCCATTATGGGGAGGAATGTGTGTGTGTGTGTGAGCTGGAGTGTCAGTATAGAGGGAGCCGCAGCATTCGGCAGCCACCTAATGAGCGTTTCTCTCCGGCGATTATCAATTAATAATGATGTGGCAAATCACCCTAACAGGCAGAAATAGCATTGTGCACCAGCGGAAAGGGGTGGAGGGTAGAGGGTGGTGTAGAGAGGGGCAAACGGAGCGCAGCGGGCAGGATTGTGCTGCCTAATTCATGGGGTTGCAGAGCGGGCGCTGGCAGGCCCATCCCTCACACAGAGCTATCTTACTACCTAGAGCACTTCTGCTAGTCACATCGCCCATTTCCCGCCCTCCCTTTTTTTCACACCTAGGCGATTGAAATAGCTTTCCATTCCCCCATCCTCATTTTTCCTTGTCCTTTTTTTAACACATTTGCCGCTGCCACCTCCTCCGCCACCATGAGTTTTTATGCATGTGTGTATGCTGCTGTTGGGGGGGCTGTCTCACATGCCAGAGCAGCTCGGGGAGGAGAATACCCGCAGTCGGACTTTGAAGATTGCCACGCGATGAAATATTTATCCTGTTGCGATCGAGTGCAAGTGCATCCACGATCGACTGCATAGCGTCTGGCGCGTTGAGCGGAAATGTGAGCGTTTGCTTATTTACGCCGCGGGATAGGTACCCATTAGCCAAGTGTGCTCTGTAGACTCTAAGGGCCTGACCCTTCCATGGCGTACCTGCTCTGACATTAGCTCGGATATCTTCCACGCTATTTGCCTTTTATCATCCCATCCCACACCTCTCATCCACACCTTCCATTTCATCCTCTGCCTGCCACCCAAGCTCAACCCTTGTGACCTCATTTTATTATCCACAAAACTCGGGTGCTTATGGTTCTTTATTCCCCCCCTAACAAGGCCTAGTCATCTCCTGTGGCTGTAAAGCCTGATTCTATTACAGTGCATCTGGTTGAGGCAGTTGCATCCCACTCCTATCTGGCCACCCATTACACTTGTGTTTTACATTTTAAAAGGCACTCCCCAGATATGCTGGAGAGCGCCCGAGTGTGTTTCATCCATCTCCACCGGGGCCAGGGAGAGCAATCTTCCATTTACCCTCCCCTGCACCAAAGGTACGGTCCAAGCGTGATACTGAAAAAAGGTGTGAGCGGCTGATTTGGCTACTTTCCCCGCATTCGCCCGTGGTGTCAGATAATGGGGGACGCTCCGGAGTTGTTAACATTCAGCGCCTGCGTCCTTGCTTTTTTTTTTCCGCTGCGGCATGCATATGATTGCTCGCTTTCATCTTCCAAAGCAATCTGTCTTAAGCCACACCGGTTATGTCAATGCGACGTGGCTGTGGCCCCTTTGAGCGTGCTCGGAGCTATTTAACCAGTTCTGAGTCCTACTGCAGGATTGCCCCCCAACACACCCCACTGTCACCCCAACGTAAATCCAACAGAAAGTGCTTACCATGAAAGTAAATGCCGCCGCCTTTGATTTGCTCTCTTTTTAACTATGCAATTTTACCAGGCAGCAGGGCGGGCACCACTTGAGCCAGCAATTATTCACGTACTGGTAGCGCTAGAGGGCTGTGTCCTTTAGCCACGCTGAAACGCTGCTCTCATGAGCACCAGACTGGCAGGCCAGCTGCCATTTTTGCACAACAGCCATGCCACTTCCCCCCCGCCCTCCCCCCCGCAGTCTACGGTGTTTATCAATCAATCTGTTTGGATTCCGCGTAACGGCACTGAGGAGTGATAAAATGCGAGTTGATTTGATTGCATCCGTGATTAGGACTCCCTCCGCAGCCCTCCCATTTAGAGCATAGCTCAGGCCGTCATTCAAAAGAGCCGCGGACAAATCGGGCTTCTCCCCCCCCTGTCCCCGCCATTAATTGGAGAGACGCGTCAGAAGATGTAATTTGGCATGTCCTCTCCCTGGCCTCCTCCCGGGACTCTACCATCACAGTTCTGGAGCAATTCATCCTGTCGGCATACTGTTCAGTGTATCTCCCCTGACCCTGAAATAGATCTATTACTGTCTTAATGGCAGACTGCAAGACTAGAGAATCACAGGGCACATTGCAATTCTCTACAATGGGACAGGTTGCTCATTTGTCAGAATAGGCAGTTGAACGTTATCACTGGCAGACCAAGCAAGTAATTTTCATATTGATTAACACAACTGAAATCTAGTGTGTAATGAAATATGACTTATTTCTTTATTTGGGTGCCAAACACAGTATTTTAATGAAACGTGCAGCACTCCACGATATCGTCTTAAAGCTTCTTGTCTTTATTTCTCACCGTTGGTACGCTTTCTTTCCAAACAGGCATGTAAATAGATCTATGTGTAATGATTAGGATGTGCGTGATGCCATCTGCTCAGTATTAAAACAGATGCCAGCTTGTGATTTTTTAATCTTTGGTTCTGTCACACCTTTCAGCACAAGCCGCTGCCACACATCATAGGGTGTACCGTAATTGGTAAATTTTAATACGATTTTCAAGGCCAGTGGCAATGATGCAATATGACTCGAGATGAATTTACTCTTAAATGACTTTTACGGTACCATATCCAGTGACAGCCGTGATTAAAGGGGTATAATAAAAGCAAAATAGGCGCGTGACGAAAGGTTCAGATTTCGGTTAATGAATCCCTTGAATGTGATGTCCCCCTTTCTGGCATTAAACTGAACTGCTCTTTGTGCCCTAAACTGTGTCCCATGCTATGTCCGTTTCTTAAAATGAACCATATGCTCTTTCAGCTTGGGTGCTCTACCATAGCTAGAATGGGTCTGGGCATGAGGAGCACCATCTGAAGGAAACAGATGGCCAAAGGTAAATTTAGCTTGCACAGAGCGCACTATTACAACCACCTGAATATTTTTCCAAGAGCAGCAACCAGTGCTGAAATGTACATATAAATAAATGATGTGAATATCTCCAACTACTACTCCCATCAAACGGTGATCAATGAGCTGGCTACAGAAGAAGCCACTGCCTAGCAAAGTGAATCTATAGTTTAAGCTCAAAACACTGCTTGTTCAATGTGAATGATGTAAAAAAAGAGCGTGGATCGTGACAGGCAAGACCAAGGCTGTGTAGACGTCAACATTAATGACTTAACTATGTTTTACTGAGTGATACATCAGTAACAGGCCGGCAAGCACATTTCTAAATGATCACAAAGGTACAGACTTTTTAAGGGACGCATTACCAAAGAAGATGTCAGAGCTTTAAAATGAGCCTTCTTTCTATATCATGATGTATGCTGGGACACTAGTGGTGGAGGGGAAATAAATGGTGAGGTGACGCTGCATTTGATCTCAGTTCATTTATCCTACTACCTGTTACTCCATCCTCATTCAGAGGAGCCTAACCAAAATAAATGTCCTCCTCTCGGGTGAGCGTTGAGGACCCCGAAAGAGGTCGGAAGTGAAACGGATGAGACCGACCACAGATCTCGAAGGGGGTATTGTGGGGTGGGTGATGCGCAGTGAGCACAGTGTGTGCCGGTGGTTCATTGCCCATGCAGGGCACCACCGCGGGAGGCACCTCAGGTGGCTGGCAGTGATGGATGCCAAGTCGGTGGTACATTATTTCACCTTTTCAGAATGCATTTGAGAAGCGGGCTGTCAAAAGGCCACCCCTGAGCGCCCCGGAGCCTCTCTCTGCTCCTGCTGCCTCATTTTAATGTCAGCTCGCGAGCGTGCGAGAGGCAGCGGCACAAAGCAAAATTGAAATTGCCACGGCCATGGAGGCTATCGCCTTGACACGGGGTCAGGAGTGATGAGATCCCTTATGATCCCACAGAGGCAGCTCAACACAGCCCCCCTTCACACCTGTGTGATTTAAAAGCCAAAGACAAAAAGGTCCTCATTCGTTTTTCTCCATTTATTGTGATGGAATGTGATGGCAATCAGGCAGCAGAAAACATCTGCCCTAAGCTGAAGTTGTTCATTTTTATATGATGACATTTTTCTTTTGCCGTGTTGTAGTTTGTAAAAATCGCCTTTGACATCCCCAGGCTGTGCTCTACCTTTCAGGCTATTTGGGGGTAATTATGAGAAATGACGGCATGGCTGCCAAGCGATGACACGTGTGGGGAAATGTGGAAATTGGACGAGCTGACGGAGAAGTGATGGATCATTCATTTTTGCCTTGCCCTTTCTCTCCAAACATTGCTTATAGGCTTAACTCAATTTGGAGAGCAGAGATTGCATTGGCCATTTTTCAAGCCGCAATATCATTAGTGCAACATGACAGCAATTACATGCGGCACTTAATCCTCAACACTCTAACACAAGGGCACTGGGGGGAAAAAAAATATTGATGATGGGGAGGGAAAATGTTGACCATTTAATCGCTTTAGTAGTGACTGGTTCTGAGTCCCCAAAGTCAACAGGAAGACAAGGTGCTTGAAGACACTCCAGTTCAAAAACATTCTCTGTAAGTCCTAAATTCCCATATCTCCCCTTAAAAAATAATAAGGGCTTTGTACACTGAGGAAACAAAGTCTTCCTTGAGTACAAGCACACCTACGTGGTCTCTTAGCCTGCCATAAACTCGTTCCCTTTTCAAATCCAGTACCTATCCTCGGCTCCACTCAACACTCAGTAAACCTACAAGGCGCCTCAAACCGCTGCACACTGCTGCAGTGTGTGATGTGTCTATATCTGTGGCACTTTAATTGACCACAGTGTCACGCGACTGCAAATCAGTCAAGTCAATCGGTCGAGGGGGTAAAGACCTGGCAACAGGCTAGAGTGCTGACCCGCTCCTAAACACAGCTGGGCGGGGGAGATAGGGGTTGCTCTTATCTCCCTCTTCTTCTCCAGCCTCTCATTTATTGTCCTGACACGATAAGGGGGCCCCCATACTGCGCCTTCCTTACGATTGATCACTTAGGATGGTAAATGAACAGGGGTTGCTGTGCAGGGAGGGGAAAGGTTTGGCTCATCGAGCTGCATTTTAATCAGCCCCCTGTAGAACAGCAGTGCTTTTTTTTCTCTTCCTCAAATTGAAGAAACGTGGCTTTGAGTGAGATGGTGGCCACAGATACCTATTGCTAAAAGGAGGATGTAATGAGCTGGTATGGGATGGTGCTGACAGTGCACACATTTCCCATCGCTAGCATTCAGTCCTTAATTAATTTGAGTATAGAAAAATATAGATAAGTATAAATAAATATTATTTTGCTAAGCTGCTTTGGACTAATATGATTTTATTGTTTTTATTTGTTGGCTTGTTTGTTGTGTCAGCAGTGCACCTCACAGTTTTGCTTTGTCTGTCTCGGTGTGTGTGTGCGTGTGTGCATTTTGTTTTTCCAGGTCTCAAGCGCAGCTACACCTGTGATGTCTGCACCGTAACGCTGAACTCGGTGGCGCAGTACCACGCGCATCTGCAGGGCTCCAAGCACCAAAACAAGTAAGTAGCGCTTCATAAATCTTTCTATTCATTCACCCCCTAACCAGCACCAGTGCTCACCATCGAGACACCACGCTGAGCTCTCACCCCCCGACCCCCCCAGTGCGTGCTCAGCTCACAGGAAACCCTCCGGTTTTTACATCTGCTCCTCTGGCCCTCTGGTGGTGCTGCTACTGCTGCTGTTGCTAAAGAAAGGTTGAAGACTGGGGCTGAACAAATATGCTGACAGTGTTTGAGACTTTAAAGAGAGAGAGAGAGAGAGAGAGAGAGAGAGAGAGAGAGATAGAAAGAAAGAGAGAGAGGCGAGTTATGGAGAAAGGGAATGAACATGGAGTACAGTAGAGATAGGGAGGGGTTGTTTTCTTAACCTACTGCAGGCTTCGTTAGCTTAGCTTTTTTTCTTTTCTTTTCTCATCCCATTAGTGACTTATTGGAAGCAATTACATCTTCAATTCATCCAACTGTGCCTCTTTTTTCCCAGTGATTGCGCACCAGTGCTAATCTGTGGCCATACTGCCTGAAGGAGCTAACATTAGGTTTGACTAACAGGGAGCGCTTAGCAACTCTTGAGCGCTTAGCACAAACAAAAATAAACTTGAGTGAGTCAACAAAGAGTCAGCGTTCAGCGCACGGTCACCGTAGACACCGCTGACTAACAAACAATCCCTTTCCCTTCAAGGATCCCTTTGAATCACCTGCAACCGCGCGCAGTCTCGACAGATCTCTGTCACACAAACACTACGCCTGCTCATAGCCGCAAGATGTGACAAAGAGACATCAGCAGACTGTGAATGCGCTGAGTGCCAGAGCCCATCAAGTTCTTGAAGCAATTGCTTTGGAGCCGACTGAGGACTGACAGCTCCTAAAAAAGGCGAGAGATAGAGAGGAGAGCAGGGGGTCCATTGGGGAAAAGAGCTCCTAAGCTCACCCAGCAACTCCAACGGAATCTGCATTGTGGAATTTCAACGCTGCCACAAGAAATGCAGAGGAATTACTTGTTTCCCGTGGGGCCTTTTCCGCTCTCCTCCACACACACACACACACACACACACACACATGTGTGCGTGCTCGCACACATACACACACGTATCCACAGGGATGTGGGCGCCAGGGAAAAGGGGGTGGGGGGGGGGCACAAACATGGCGTTCTGTGCCGCACTATGCCAGCAGCGCCACTCTGCTCTCCAGTCACGCTCGCCTGAAACGCAGGAGGGGGGCCTCATCCCCGCACCTCCACTCACTCACCCAAGGGCTCTGCCCTGCTACCGGGGTCCCACACACACACACACACACACACACACACACACACACATACAGATTAGATTCAGGCTACTATGCTTTGGTCCACCCCGCCTGGCTGCCCTCCCTCCTTACCCTCCTCACCTCAAACCCCCACACCCCCACACCCCCACACCCACTGCTCTTGTCCCTGATGCTTGGGACTTCCCCGAAGGGTGGATTAGCGCTCTGCTCTCAAAAGACAGGATGCAGCGGAGCTGGACCTCCGCCCAGAATACCTCCACTTTCCCTCCAAAAAAACAAACCAAACACTGTTTCCCACCTCCCCCAACCTCCTAGTGTATCCAGGCTGCATCCTCTGCCGGCTGTATTTAGGTCATTTCATGGCAGTTTATCCGAATATAATAAAGGAACGTCTCCCTGAGCTAGATCCAAGTGGAGCGCAGAAGAGTGCTATTCTTTCCTTTTTGTTGAGTCTTTCAGACATCACAGAGGGCTCTGAAAAGAGGATTTTTTAATAGAAGGAAGGAAAGAAAGAAAGAAAAACTACTAGTCCTAGTTATAATCCTGTCTGCCGCTTTCCAGTTATTCTGATGTTGCAGTGGCAACGTTTCTGCTGTGGCAAATAAATCCCAGTGGTCTCCCTTACCTGATACAACCTGATATGATCACAGTAGATGCATAGCAAACAGCAACAGTGTAGCGAGAAGGAGTTCAGTGTGTGTGTGTGTGTGTGTGTGTGTGTGTGTGTGTGTGTGTGTGTGTGTGTGTGTGTATATGTGTTATGTAGTGAGTCTGGAAACTCAATGAAGAAGTTCAATTCTGACCCTGCGAGGGAGGAACGGAAAAACAAATTACCCAGTCACGACGTGTTTACTGATGAGCTGTCTGATCAATACACCGCTAACAAGCTCGGCCACAACGGCACACCATGCAATCCCTAACCGAGTGCATTAAATCAACTATTGTGCGGCCGGCAGATCTAAAGCACGCCATATTTCCATATTAAGAGCAATCCGTGATTGAGAAACCCAATTTCCCTTGCACATCCCTGTTTTAATTTGGGCATAACATTGCCTCTCATCTCGTCCTGGCATGAAAGCAGTTTGACAAATGTGACAAATTGTGACTATAGAGGGGCGTTACAGGGCACGGGACAATGTGACAGAAATAGAGGTCTGCCAGGGTAATTTCCTTAGCTTA
The DNA here is from genome assembly GCF_900700415.2 of Clupea harengus. Lineage (NCBI taxonomy): Eukaryota > Metazoa > Chordata > Actinopteri > Clupeiformes > Clupeidae > Clupea > Clupea harengus. Next base: position 9,944,382 of record NC_045158.1, on the reverse strand, counting down.
GGGAGAGTGAGGGGCTGGTTTTTGCTGACTGCAGCAGAATGCACTTGGGCCTCCAAATGACTAGCCAGACAGTGTTCAAATACAGGATGTGAATGACAAGGTCAGATTATTATGAACATGAACCTGAGGGAACTTTGTGCTGTTAATTACAGTGGAGGACAAAGAAAAGCCAGCCGCTCTCTGGAGATGATTGAGGAGATGTTTTTTAGCAACCCAGGTTTTCCTTGCCCTGTGCAGACTTGCCTATAACACATCTTTTAACCCATTTCTGGCTGTCCCGCGAAGACCTTGTGGGATCTGAAGGACTAAAATAGACTGGGCTCCTTTTTGAGTCCACTACCGTTTGTAGAGGCTTGAGATAAATGCCAAGTTATTTGAAGAACACGCCAGACTTAATAATCAAAACATGTTTAATAAAAAATGAACAGGGTCTATGACAAAATCTTCTATCTTTGATATATAAAAGCAGTTAACTATAATTTACTCAGTCCATAATGGCTAGGGTTTCCTTCCTGCAGGAAGACATCTCTTAGCTTGCAGGCATGAGTGACTGCAGGACTACTGCTGCGGGAGATGGCATGCCTGCCCATATTATTACAGGCTTGTGGGGAGGAGAGTGAGATGCTGAACCCAGTGCCAGTGCAGAAAAACCCAATCCTAAACTCTCATCCTCCATTAGGGATGGGTCAAGCCAAAATGATAAAATTATTACCATGCCATCACTGACTGGTCCACAATCATGCCTATCTGTCAACCCCCCCCTCCCACACACACACACACACACACACACACACACACACACACACACACTTACAGACACACACACACACACACACACACACACACACACTTACACGCACACACACCCTGTGTCTCTAGTGAATACGTGCTGGTGCAGTGCAGTGATACATTAGAAGTGTGCACACAAGCCGATTAATGTGTCTGGGGTCTCGTGACAGGCAGTGACACAGTGATTTGTTACCACTGCTCTCTGTGTCCCTTCCATCGCAGCATGTCCACTGTCCTCCGGAACCGGCTTTGCGGTGAAGGTTATTTGTCATTTCGCGTTGGCAAAGGGATCGTTTCATGTATAAAAAAAATTGATGTCACAGTATGCAACTACATTGCAAACTACACAGTGTTTAACAGAGCTGTGGGCGACACATTTTCTGTTTTTAACTGCTGCTGTTTGCATTGAGTGGCTTTATTTCCCTGACCTTCAAACACTGGTGCTGTTTCATTGTGGCTATGTGAAGATTTAGAACAATACATTCAGTTCCCACATGGTCTTTTGCTGTCTTTTGGCCAAGAATGTCTCTCATTCAAAATTGCTTGCATGCTTGCAAGCGTTTCAATTTTCCACCTCCACAGACGCAGTGTTTTCATTATTCAAGGCAGAAATATTGCTTAGATTTCCAATTTGACCACTGAGCATGTGAGTCGTGTGGCCAGCTTTTTTTTTTTTTTAATGAAAATGCATAATATGGCAACTGTACCATAAAATATATAAAATGCTCTGAACTCAACCAGTAAAACTGTCAGTAAGACAGATGCTGACTGATTCATTCTGTTTACAAGCATGGCTGATGGCTGCTGGCACCCAGGCTGCCCAGGCTCAAGACTTGAAACAGAATGCTAGATCTGGTGTTTCTAGAAGGTTCTTTCCTCCCCCCCGTCCTCCATCCTCCATCACCTGTTTCCCCTGTGGCCACACTTTGCCTCGCCACTGTCCCCGTGGTCACCCAGTGAGGCGGCAACGGCCCCTTTCATCCTCGAGCTTGCCTGACCACCTGCTGTGTCTGCCGCGCTTTCCTCCCATTGCAAAGCAAAACAGATGTGCTTTGCGCCATAGGTTCCCCTGCCTCCTCCATTGATATCTCTCTCCAGCCTGCCCACCCCAAAAGCCCATTTGCCTTCAATCTCGACCTGCCCCCATTTCTAAATGCAATCATCACAGACTTCCATTGTCTGGTTGAGCTGACGAAATGAGTGTTTTTTTCTCATCCCCTCCCTAGAGTAATTTGAAGTGTTCTCTGAAAAATAAACACATTTACGCTCTATAAATCGCACTGAAACCTGTCTTATTGACTTTCACCATCTGAATAAACAGACCACGACCAAGCTCCTCTCTGTAATATTTGCTGCTGTCTCACATTTTAACTTAAAGGTGGCAAAGGCTGCCAGAGATTTTTTTTTTTTATTTATTTTTTATTGAATCAATATCGAAGTTTATAATCATCATTATAATTATCATCCTCATCCTCATGATCATTGTCATCTTCATTGTTAGGTGAAAATTCACCCTAGTTACCTCAGGACTCCGGAGCTGCATATAAGTATATTTATTAGACAAACAACAACAACAATTGCAATCGGGCTCACTCCCAGCACAAGGCTGAAAGTGAAGCCCTGATTCACACATTGCACGAGGTTTATATAGACAGAAGTTTAGTTTTCAGCAGGGATAACCACGTGGTGGATCTCTGACGTCCGAGGCTCCCTATATTGGAAGGATGGCAGTTTTGCATGAGGTCGGAAGAAGCTTATCACCTCTGGTCTAAACATGCTCTTGTACATATGCAGACTAAGTGGAACCTAATAATCTAAGTTACACACACGCAGAAACACAGAAAAGCCATGTTCCTGCTTACATAAGTACATGATTCATATAAGGTAATTAATAATACAAGGCACTTGATTATTATATTCTTAAGTCATTAACAGTGTTTGGAAATGATCTCCATCATTCATTATAATCATACTCAGGAAGAACTGAAATCGTATAGTTTTGAGTCTTTAATTAGAGTGAATTCAGTAGTCATAACACTAAATGCCCTGAAACCCAATGAGGACAGTCTGAAATGGGGCACCACAAATAGACCAGTATAACTGGTCCTAAGGGTTTTACTGTGAGGCAAGACTCTGGGTGGCATTGAGGCTTGTAAGGCGCTGTAGGTGTTGAGCACAGTAGGAGCCAGGTAACCAGTGCAGATTGTAGAAATTATGAATGTAATGGAGGCTGAATTTGCTAGCTACTGACTTTTGCATATGTTGTGGTTTTGTGTGGAATGTAGCAGGATAAGGAAGATTTGAATGATTATGAGAACTACTGAGGGCCTTGACCATTTTTTCATATTTTCAGGTTAAAGAAGTGGTAAATGTCAATACATATTACACATAAAAATATAAAACGCAAATGGGACTGCTTGACTGGACTGTCGGATTGTCAGTCGTGGTGTACAGGTCAAATTAGTGGGTCTGACGTCTTGAATGTCTGGTCAAAGTCACTATTGAAAGAATAGAGTAAATAACCTAGCATTGCAGCCATCGTAACATTTCCATCATCCACAATGAGTCATAGTGGGAAGGCTAAAACACTGATGTTGTCCTGGACTTCAGGCGACACACAAGATGTTCGAGGGATGGAAGTTTATTAGGAGAGCCAAAGCCAAGGGAACAGGGAAATAACTGGGACAAAACAACGAAAATGGGATTTTAAAGCACAAAAGATCAATAGTCCAAACGGGAAAGCACAGAAGATAAGAATTAGCCAAAACAATCAAAACAAAGAGGTCAAACACTATAACTGTGCAAAGCAAAAATCACGTGAGGCAGGAGCACTGCACGGAAGTATAGGGTGCAGGGGCGCGAGAGGGAACGGAAGAACAGAACGACCTGGGAGTCGATGGAATGCTGGTTTGGTCGATATGGGAATCCACCAGTCTGAAGCTGGAGTTATCAGGGTTGTAAGTCCTTCAAGAAACTAGGTCAGACCGGGAAGTGAGGTGTGTTATTATGTTCTTTAACCTAACACTTTGGATCCTATCATAATTATACTTTGAATAACACTAACATCATCAAGTAGATCAAGGCCCTGAAGATAACACAGGTCAGAACAGTTACATTTTCTACAAAAATAGTTATTTGGGGTCAAAGCTGTATGGACCAATTTTTTATGTCCTTTACTGAAGTGCTACTTACAGCAGTAGTAACATGCAGACCATGTAACTGATTTCACTGTTGAAGGAGCTCTGAGCAACTGCTGTACACAACATACGCTGTATTTTCTTTGCTTTGACATCTACTGTCCACATGATACCCTTGAAGTTTTTGAGTCGACCCTGTTTTCCCTGTGAAGCTTTGGAGATATCCGAGGGATA